>NW_009964742.1:0-786 GCF_000747805.2 Chaetura pelagica | reverse complement strand
TTTTTTTAAGGCCTTGATGAGAACAAGACTGCACAGAAAATGTACTAATACCTACTTGGATTTTACGCTGACTTCCTGACTTCTTTCCCCATGAGAGTGAAATTCACAGCATGTACTTGACAGTGGATCAAGAGAGCACTCGCAAACTCATCCCAATGGTTTCTCATGGTCTGCCATTTTTGAGAGCTCCTCAAGATGGGTAACAGAAAGGGACAGAAGGAATGTCCTGCCAAGACAATGCCTGTATTGGAGTCACCATTTGAGAATTTTATCCCATCCATGAAGCTATTGGGGAGTATTAGAAGAGGCAGATCCCTGCAAAATATGCAGTCTAGGAAGGACCCCTTTGTGGTCAGGTTGCCAATATAAATGTGTAGAGAGAATTTGCAGCTTTGGCTGAAGGAAAACAGAACAAAACTCACAGCATGTAATATTTTTCTACCTCTTTTGTGGTCCTGTGAAAACTGGGGTGTCCTCAGAAGCTAAAGGATGGTTGTTGATGAGGAGATTAGCCCTGAGTGTCCTATCTGGCCTGTAAAATGCTTGCAAAACATTTGTTTATGGGAGGAGTCACTTGTTTCTTGATATTGGCCATTGGGTGTGTGCTGGCATCGCATGAACAGGTTCCTGGAAGTCTATCAGAGTTCTGGTCTCTGTCCTCAATTGCCTTGTAGGTCACATTCAAATCCTTAGATCCTTATGCAGTGCTGGATAGCATCTGTGGTGGGTTGACCCTGGATGCCAGGATGCATGGTGGATGCCAGGTGCCCACCAAAGCTGCTCTGT
>NW_009964741.1:0-786 GCF_000747805.2 Chaetura pelagica | reverse complement strand
CCCTTGTCCTCTCACTACACACCTGTGTAAAGGACAGAGGAGAGGAGCAAATGCTCAAGCAGCCCCACCCAGCTAGAGCTTGATTTGTGAAACCTGAGTTACCTTCTGTACACAGACCCATGGATGACCTTTCCTTGCTGACTTACCTTGCTAGCTTTTCAGGGAAAGGTCCAACTCAGCATCTCTCTGGCCCACAGGTCCCACCCTGATGTCAGCTGCAACACCTCCCTTGCCCTGGATCAACCCTGATGTCATCTCTTCCTTCCTCTTCAAGCAAGCTTCTTGCTGGCTGCCTTTTGTCTTCCTTAATAGCAGCTGGCCTGGTGAAAAGCTGCCTGATTTGTGACTGTGCAAGGGCTGACACGGGCAATCAACTGCAGAATTTCATGGTGTGGATTTCCCAGTAGAGCTATCAATTAGCAGGAGCTGTTTACCAGCTGCCTGCTGTGAGGGCACATCCCACACCATGGGTGTTCTCCAGGAGAGCAAGGATGGGTTTTCATCAGAGTTCATGGCTTCCACCTTTAATTTTAGGCAGAAATAGGGGGAAAAATGGGCCTTTTGAGGATGGAAGGTTATGGATGGAAAGGTCTCTCTAGGTGTTGCTGTCATTATTGTTATCATTGGCTGCCCAGGGAGTTTGTTGAGTTGCCATACCTGGAGGTATTAAAAAAACATGCAGATGTGGCACTTTAGGACATGCTCTAGGGGGCATGGTGGGTGTTCTTCTGGTGTGATGGTTGGACTTGGTGATGACAGAATCATCAGAGTTGGAAGGGACCTCCA
>NW_009964740.1:0-786 GCF_000747805.2 Chaetura pelagica | reverse complement strand
ATCATAGAATGGTTTGGGTTGGAAAAGACCTAAAAAATCACCTAGTTCCAAACGACTTCCATGGGCAGAGACACTTTCCACTAGACTAGATCGCTCTAAGCCCCATCCAACCTTGAACACTTCCACGTTCTATGTCATCTTAGCCTTCTTTCTTGGAAAGTCTTGGATCTGCCAGCCATAAGGGTAGACAGGGTTTGCTGATACCATCTCTCTTGGAAGTGCCTGTGTAGTGTAGATGTCCACAGCTGATCTATGAGATTCTTATGAACAACAGACCCTCAAAAAGAAGTATGATATGTTCTCTTCAAATGTTGCAGCAATTTCAGTTCAGAGTTAACCCGTAACTATATCATAGCCTCGCAGGCAGGCAAGCAAGGTCCTATCTCTGTGGATAGTACCTTGGCCAAATGACTGATGTTAGTCTGTTATATCTCATGAAGGAGACCAAATCAGAAATACTAAGATCTGCTAAGGTGCTTGTGTGTGGTGTGACAGAACCATAGAAAGGCTGCACAGAAAAGGAATGTGTGGCCAAAGCAACACACAAAGTGAAGGGTCTTTGCAGCTGTGTTCAGGGTTGAGGATTGGGGTAAAAATGCATGGTTGGGAGAGCCTTTTCCATTCTTTGTTTGCTGGATCTCAGTTTATGACAGTTATGATCGAGTGACTGAGGCCTAATTTGCTGCAGAAACAGTGGTCCATAACAACAAAGTCTCCTTGCCTTTAGAGTGAGTGAGGTTAAAACACTTTGAATCAGAGGGCTGGAGCACTTCTGCTATGGAGACA
>NW_009964739.1:0-786 GCF_000747805.2 Chaetura pelagica | reverse complement strand
TCTTCACTGCTTTTCCCTGAATATTTTCTGGAAGGCTGTAGTCATTAAGGCCCTTTTGGTGGTAGTTTGGGAAGAAAGCCATGCTTTTATTGGTGTTGCTTGACACCTTATCAGGGAGCATCACTCTTTGAGAAGAGCTGCTCCTGCAGCTTCCCTGTTCAATGTGGTGTCTCATCCTTTGCCCATTTGTAAAACTGAAGTCAGGATGAAGCAGTTGAGGGACATGAGGGTAATAAAGAAGAATAAAGAAGTAACAGCCCTTCTGGTGCCTTTATAATAAAGCTTATCAACATCAAGGCACTAACTGCTGCTCCACAGCCTGTGGAATTACAGCGGGCTGGAATTCTGTGAGCTTAAAATAAATCCAGGGCATGTTTGATGGTTGTGAAAGCAAAGAGGAAGGACATAAAAACAGGCATTGATGCAGTTCCCGTGCCTTAGCTGCCTCAGCTATTGCTGCTTTGCAGACAGGACAGAGAGGGGCTGTGCCAGCCCATGGGAGCAGTGCTTGTCACCAGGACTGAGTTCATCTGGCAGAGGGTTGATGGACAGACAGCATCTGCCTGCTCCCTGCATGCTGCCACCCCTGCACCAATAACACCTGATGTCCCCAAACATCTTGTGCTTCTTCTGCCTTCTGGGGAAGGACTGGAGCAGTGTCAGATGGGTGGGATGCACCACACAGGAGCACTTCTGCCATGCAATGGTTCCTGGAAACTCATCCTCCTGGGCCTTTGATGGGTCTAGGAGGGTGTGCTGATGCATTACTGGGTAACGTGGGTGTTG
>NW_009964738.1:0-786 GCF_000747805.2 Chaetura pelagica | reverse complement strand
TCCTGCTCAGGCCCTCTGCATGAGCAGGAAAGGCAGATGTTTCCTGCATTTTCACTCCAGGCATCACCTTAAGTGCTAATAATTCTGCTTTTCAGTGTTTATTCAAGCAGTTTCTACACATTTTAATACACTTAGTAGATCATATCCAGCGTGATCTTTAGCAGAAAGCTTCACAGTTTGTACTGGTACTTACAAGCCCAATGAGCTTTGGGACGTCTGATCTCTAATTATAGCACTGTAGTGCTTTCCTTGGCAGTATAAAAAGTGGTCCAGACAAACAACAGCTGTGTTTTGGTTTTATAACACCTTGGCATGTATCACTTCCCACTGACAAATATAAATCCCAGTTCTGATTTTGGATTCCTAACCAAAAGCTATACTAAGTTTTGTGCTCTGATAGAATTTAGTATGTTTCTTTTGAGATGCATCTTCCAATAAAAGCCCACGTGCCTTCTGTGTGAGGCAAGTTCTAGAGGCACTCAAGCTCTCTTGGCACTTCAGCACAGCACTAAAAGCTGTAACAGCTTATGGGTCTTTATTTGCATGCAGTTAATTTTCCATTTTCACTGTGGTATCATCCTTTCCAGTGCTTTAGTTTCTGCTTTATCCTTCTCAGCCACCATGGAAAGGGCAGCTTTTCATTGTTTGCCTTTGATGCTGAAACCTGGGAAAGGTCCTTCTTTCTTCTGAAGGAAATAATCTATGTTGAGTGTCCTAAGTTGTTAACTATGCAGTACAGTTTTTTTTGTCATGTTTGCTTGTCAAGCTCAATCTTCAAGAGTATAT
>NW_009964737.1:0-786 GCF_000747805.2 Chaetura pelagica | reverse complement strand
AAAAAAAAAAATGTGGCTGCATATATCTGTAGGTTCCTGTTTCTTTTGTGAAGTGAGCACATTTTATTCTTTTTTCTTCCCCAAAATGTTGCTAGTGGTAATCTTACTCTTGTCATCTAATCACAAATAAATCTGCTTTGTTTAGTAATTGAAATTGGCATTTTTGCATCTGCTGTTTCTAGGTGCTGCACTGCAGGAATCAGTATCTTATGTGACAATAGCAATTGATTTGTGAGCAGTGGCATTCACACTGAAGACTTCAGGCCTCAGGGATCAAATGCCTCAAGAGAGCAGTAAAGTAATTTTAAATCAGGAGAGTTTATGAGGAAACGGAGATGATACCCAGGCTTGATCCTGATGCTTAATGCAATGAACAAATCAATTTCTTGCTTTGTCATAGATTTTGTGGGTGATCATAAACAAGCACTTAAAATTATCACAAGTGTAATTTAATTACATTGTAAATTTTATACCATCCAAACCAGCGCCTTGACTGGTCCATGCCTACTGCTTGCATGGATACTGACAGCTGAGGATGATAACCAAGGCATGTCCCTGGTGTAAACAGGTAAAACATGGCTAGTGGTTGTTTGGAGGAGAACCTGACCTTACTGCTGGTCTTCTCCTACCTCAGGAACTTACACCTGGGTAAACTGTTAGGGACAGGAGAGCCCAGCTTCTGAAGAAAGACTGAAAGGGGTTGGAAGGGCTCAGCACTGGGGCCATTCCTGTTCAACATATTTATTAATCACCTAGATGAGGGGATAGAGTGCACCCTCAGTAAAT
>NW_009964736.1:0-784 GCF_000747805.2 Chaetura pelagica | reverse complement strand
TTTTTTCATCTAGTGTAGGTGCAGACTGAAATCAGTCTTCTGGATCCATAGAAATTCTACAAGATGCCTCTTATTTCACAAGAACTTACAGAAGTTGCTTGCTTTAGGGGTGAGACCTTAGGAAGAGTGAGAAATGGAATCTAGTAAAACTTTTTTAGTCTTTATGTTGCTGAGTATCTGGGTTCAGGTTGACCATAGGACCCCTTAATGAAATGTATACAATATTGAAAGTGTGTTTTGTGGAGTGTTGTCTTACTTGTAGGTGGTGTCCAGAATTTTCTTAGCCTCAAACTTGTCAGAGATGTTTAAATTTAATCCTATTAATAGCTTGGGCTCAGGGACTGTTTTTTAGCTTCTTATCTAAAAGTCTTTTATCAATCTAATGTATTTTTGCCCTATAACTTAGGCATATCCTTTCTTTATGTAATGTGATTTGCAAAATAAAGTTAGGCCACTCAATACAGCTAAACATGCTTTTGTTGTAGAATATGTTTAGCAAATAAATCTGTGAGTGTGTTTAAAAATGCAGATGAAAATTGGACTTAACTGCCTTATCTGTTAAGAGCGTAATAGCTTTATCTGATTATAAGGTTGAGAAGCTAATCTAAAATACTTGGAAAAAAAAAAGGTTTACTTTATGCTAAATGAGTTATTCCATTATATAAATACGTATACAGTATCTTTTTTATCAAAATGTGCAAGGAATCAGAAATTATTTCCAGATAGTCTATTTTGGTGACTGGTAGTTGAACATAAGTTTGTAGTTTTGCAGTCTATTTTTTTT
>NW_009964735.1:0-786 GCF_000747805.2 Chaetura pelagica | reverse complement strand
ACCAGCTTGATGGCTCTTCTCTGGACATGCTTCCTTGATTTAAAAAAAGGACAAAACTGCAACAAATAACAATTTAGCTCTTTAGACCAAATTGTTACAAGGGTAGTTCTGAGCCCAGATTATTACAGATGATCTGGGTTGCATTGGTTTTTACTGAAAACAAAACCTACTAAGATACTTATTAAACTTTCAATACCAAAGTGCTCCCTAGGTATCCAGTGACTGAATATTTATTCTACAAAGGTATCAAGGCAAATCCTTCAAAATACAAATCTGACCTGCATAGGTTGTTTTTGGTTTGTTGGTTGTTCGTTTTTTTTAATTCAAACATTTAGTAAGATGTTAATGAGATCTTGCAATATCATAGCTCAAATTTCTTTGGCAATTTTATATGAATTAGAGAGATGTCAGACGATTTTCCATTTTAATTACAGCACCAAATCTGCACTTCTGAAATCGTAGTCGAGGTTACTGGCCCTAGCTTCATGGAGTTTGATTATACCAAATAATATTCAAGGGTCAGTCTGCACCAGTGAGGTAATGTTTTCACCTGTTCAGAAAGCACAAATACTTCAGTCAAGCTTAATCTTCCCCTATCTTACATGCATGAAGCTAATACATTGTGAAGTTTTAAAAAATAATTCACATTAGGTTTCCCAGTATGCAGGATCCAAAAACAGTAGTTAGAATCTTTGAACAAGTACTATCCTCTAGTCTATAAATCATTAAGAAAGCTGAGACCATGGAAGTTCTCAGTTTCTACTGAGTTACAGAAGACTGCTCAGA
>NW_009964734.1:0-785 GCF_000747805.2 Chaetura pelagica | reverse complement strand
TTTTTTTTCAGTGTTTAAATAGAGATACTTGGTTGGTTGGTTTTGAGGAGCACGTTTCTATGTATACCTTGCTGGTCAGGACTTGGATAGGATTAGCAGAAGTTTACAAGATAAAGCCTAAACCGACTAGTCAGAGGTAAATATGGAAGAGCAGAGGATCATGGTGTGCATGATCACAAAAAGTACTGTGATAATACCCTGGTGAGGAGCCTTGGCGTCACAATTGCTGTGTTTTAAAGAGGACATAACCCCTTGTCCCATCTGGTAGTTCCTTTTTATGTCATTAGCTTTTGTTATTTAACACTAGCAGACTCACTCTACTCTGCATTCAGAGGAAGATAAAAAAACTTTTCTCTTTCTCCACTGTTCCTTCACTTCCACAGTCTTCTGGAGGAGCTATGAATTTTCCATTCTACTACTTCTTGCTTTTTTTCTTCCTCATATCTAGTCTCAAATCATGTCTTCCCCTCCCTCTTTTGTGTGGGTGACGGCTTCATGCCACTGTTCTTCATCATTGCAAAGATGAAATGACTAATGGTTTCCCTACTGCCTGCGTGATTCTGACAAGAAATAGTAAACATTCAGGTTGAGTTAACACTGCTGTTGCTAAGATGGGCGGCCAAGGTGCTGGAATAACCTTGTGATATTGCATTGGCTAATACTTGGAAAGTTGTCTTCACAGCTGTATGGGCTGATTTTTCTAAGCTCTGATTTGTAGTGCTTGTGGTAGGATTTGTTTTGTTTTAATTAAAAAAGAATTCTTAATTTAAAAATAGAGCAATGCC
>NW_009964733.1:0-786 GCF_000747805.2 Chaetura pelagica | reverse complement strand
AAAAAAAAAAACAAACACAAAAAACACTATCTCACCACAAACAAAAAATCAAAACAGTGCATTATTTTTAATATAAGCGATGTGACTTGAGAGCTGCTGAGCAAGTTAGTAGCGATTGGTTATGGTCAGAATAGGTGAACAGAATGTTTCTGATCAGTGAGAGGAGTAAATTGTCTGCTTCCCCAGAGATTTCTCAAACAAATAGATCTTGCAGCTAATAGAGTTCTGATGCATTCTAGTCCTGTCTGCCATAGATTTCCATGGTATTAATCTCTATGCCATACTTACTATGTTGATAAATGAGGTTTGGGTAAATCAGTTACATACAGGTTATGTCTAACTCCTAAGGGCTAGTTGTTAGGAGTTGTTTGGTGTTGTATTTAAACTGAGTGGACAAAACATAGTAAGGAGCTTCTTAAATGACAGAAAAATTCGTATGTGAAAGTCCTTTGCACTTGCTTCCTCATTCACCAAACAAATACATTTTAATGCAGTCCTGTATGCAGCTGGTTCACTGGGAACATTCCTAAAATAAAATGCACTGACACATAGTCAAATGAGGATTACTGTGGAAAAATTAGTAGATCATAACACACTTGAGAAAACCACCCTGACAAAACAAAAAAAAACAAAACAAAACCAAACTAAAAAACTAGTGTCTTCTTTACAAGAATTGGAACCATTTTAGTTGTACAGGAAGGGCAGTGCACACAACTCTGAACTGAGGCAACGCTTTGCTAACTTGTGCTTAAGAGTTTTCCTTTCACATTTACCAAAAAAAAAAAA
>NW_009964732.1:0-785 GCF_000747805.2 Chaetura pelagica | reverse complement strand
CCCCATCCATTATGCAGTACATCTGAGTTTTGAAGAGGTATGGTTGAAAGAGTTGTTCACAGAGGGGCACACGATGGAGCCCAGAAAGAACTGCCACACTCCCAGCACCTGCTTGTCTCCTCCAGCCAGTGCTGGATGGACTTGTCCTTTGCTGCCTTTCTGTATCCCCTTGTGCCTCTTCATGTAACCTGCATGACTCAAGTGCAGGGAAGATGATGAAGGATGACAGCTGATGAAGCAAGTCAAATCTATCAAGTTCATCAACAAATGTTATGTGAATGAAGAGTAAAAGCTTTTGTTTTGCTCGATACCAGCAACAGAAAAGGGGTGAACTCTGACCTCTTGTTTATATTGCTGCTCAGAGAGCCAGAAATGTCCACACATCAATGGAGTTAAAAGGAAGGATTGTAATAACCAGATGATGTGATATTTTTGGATGCAATCATGGACCAGGCCACAATGCTTAACAGCTCCTATCCAAAGCTAATTTTTAAGGGAACAAAGCACACATCAAGCACATATTTGCTGGCTTTTTGCTGGGTTCTGTGCAGTGCAGAAAACAAGAGCCTTTCTAAAACTGCCTTGGCTGGTTCCATTTTCTTGGCTTAAATCCTCTTATTAAAGTTCACACAGAATTACATTCTTAGTACAGAATTATATATTAAAAAAAATAAAAAGACTGCAAAGGAAATAATTTAGCTGTGCAGGAGGTCAATTTCTCCGTTTTGTTAGGCAATTGGTTTTATTTTTCACAGAGATTACTGCCAGCTTATTTTCTCTTACTC
>NW_009964731.1:0-785 GCF_000747805.2 Chaetura pelagica | reverse complement strand
GGGGGCAAAGGTATATTTGTATTTAGTAGCACCAAACTTTAGAGAGAAATCCCATCACTGTTGCAGTCCAGGGTTTCCACTAACAGTGGGTGCTGATCTTCTGAACTTCATGAGGACTAACTTCTGAACAACAGCAGTGCAGGAGTGTGAACTGTGGAAAGGCACTCTGCAAATTTTTTCTCTATCACAGTCAGCAAATATAGTAAGTATTAAATAGTTTTGATTTTCTATGAGAGAGGAAAGGGGAGATAGAAGGGATAAATATAAAAATGTACTGATAACTGTTTTTCAGTGATGCCTTCCATTCCTGTCCCCAGTTTTGTTAACATAAAGCTAAATCAGGCCAACCTATGTGCAGTTCAATAAGTAGGGCTGTGCTTCACAGAGTGGCCAGGTACAATGAGATCTGTCACTCTGCAGATCTGCTCCTCCCCTGTGCTTGCTCACTTCTGCTGACTGCAGTAAAATCAAAGTTTTCTTTTATTTGCTCTTCTCAGCAAAAAAAAGCAGCTAAAACAAGAGCATGCTTCCTGTGCATCTCTGCATCACCAGCTCCCCTTTGGAGCCAGACTCTCTTCTCCTAAGCCAGAGGAAAACATGAGCCCCACACTATTAAGTGCAAGTTCAGAATTGCAGCTGGCTTTTGCCAGGTGGTTTTCACACTTTATAGGGTTGTTTAGGCAACTCCAGTAGTCTTCAGTTGATGTTACACCAGATCAGGGTGACTATACTCCATTCAGTAGGGACTTTCCACAGAACAAGGGGTAATGGTTTCAAACTGAAAG
>NW_009964730.1:0-785 GCF_000747805.2 Chaetura pelagica | reverse complement strand
TCCAACTCAGCATATTCTATGATTCTATAACTACCCACCTCAGAGGTTCTATTAAAGCTAGAAAGAATTTCCCATCCTAGGGCTGCAATTATTCAATGTCTCAATAATGACATTCCTAGCCAATGAGATTCTTTGTCACCCACATTACAAGGAATAAGGCACTGTTTAGATCGCTGTGCCTTACGACCAGCTCCCTGTAGTCAATACTCTCTCTTACAGCTAAGAAGCAAAATCCACATTTTTCCCTCTTGAAGACATGAAATTCATTAGCATTAAAACTGACAACTAAGTTAAAGCAAGAAATTTGGCTTTTTGAAACTGCTCAGACTACAAAACGCTGGAAGTAATAACAAAACATCAGAAAAAGGAAAAATGTGTAGACTAGCAATTCAAATGGGGTAGCAATCTCATGACAAAATGCAGAACCATGTAAGTTATTTTTTGAAGTATATGAAAAATGTCAGACTGTTTTATGAAATACTAATTTAGTTAGCATTATACAGTATACTGCATTACAGATAATACTTTAAGATTAATTTCTGAAACAACTACAGAATATTTTCAGCCCATTTCCTTCTCAGCAAATGCACAAAGCATCTCATTCTGTTAACACTGTTGTACACCAGCATAGTCAATAGCCCTTAAAAGAAAGCAGAGTGGATCGTAATGGCAGAGTTTGCATAAAAATTTACTGCATTTTAAACAGTAAAACTGAAAACCTACCACCTTGTGGGAATCAAAATTAAATTTGGATCCAAACTTGTTCACAACTGACAGCTTTAAGC
>NW_009964729.1:0-784 GCF_000747805.2 Chaetura pelagica | reverse complement strand
AAAGCCTGAAGCCTCAATTTATACAAACTTCTAAACGGGATGTAAAGCTGGATTTGATACAAATACAGACTTGGAGCAGGCTTCACTGTACCTTGATGGGTACCCATCTGACATCTAGAACTAACTCTGTACCCCTGAAAAGGGGGTACACCTACTGGAGTGTGTGACCCTCACTGTTCTGAGGCACAGGCTTCGTTTTGCACTAAGAGGGTATCAAGTTGTGACACACAGTGAAAGGCCAGTGCTGGATCCAATCCCAAACCTGTGTCCCCCTTACCTGGAGGCTGGGATGCACCACTCCATGATCACCAACCAGCCCCAAATCCACTTTTCTGCCCATTGTGTCCCGTAATCTGTTTATAAACTCCCCCAGGGCCACTCCCACGTTTCCTTTCTTGATTTCTCTGAAATGGACAAACCACAGTTGTGAAAGGCCACGTCCTGGTTGCAGGGGAAGGTTCAGATATTCCAAATGCTTCACCAACACCCCTGCAGTTTGTCTAGGAATCAGCAATTCTTCTGATCCATTTTACTATCAAGCCTGGACCTACCAGCCCACCCCAGGTGACTGCTGTTCAGTTCCTCTCAAAAACACTCACAATCAACTCCTGAGACCAGATACAGACTCAGTCTTAGCAAAAAAACTTTGTTATAAGATCTTGAGTTATAAAATTTTAATTACTGGTCTGTAAGAAAGAGTTTTACACCACCTGGAATGTAAGATAAAAGGTAATAAAGTCCAAGATTTGTAAAGCTATAAAACACCCAGTTAAAAAGAAAAGAC
>NW_009964728.1:0-784 GCF_000747805.2 Chaetura pelagica | reverse complement strand
CCTCTGTTGAGTGTTAAGAGTCTGATCTTGTTACTATTGGGGACCTTCTGGCACGTGACTGATGCGACAAAGCAGGAAAGCTGCAACACTGGTATTGAGAGGTCAGGTAACAGAGAAAGCACTTTGCAGACCCACTCAACACTCACAACTGCTTGAAGCTAGTGTGATTCTGCTAGTAACAGCTGCTCCCTCCTGCAGAGCTTTTCATGTGAGACTTTGAAACATTACTGGAGATGCTCAAAGGAAGGCTCTGTACTCTTAATAGACAGAGCACCCAAGACACAGATGTAAGTGACTTACTTGAGAACACCCAGGAAGTCACACATCTGAGAATAAAGAGCAAGCTCTGATCTTCTACCTTTCACCATAGTCCTGAATCCATTTTCTTGTTTTGAAGAGAAATTTCCATCCCAATCACATTCCTTTGGACACCCTGTTTCTGGTGGTAAAGGTGAGACCAGACTTTGGCAGTCTGCATCTAAATGTGTCTAAAACAAAAAAGCTGATGGCCACTCATCCCAAATTTGGTAGCACAACATGGATCACAACACTTCTGCAGGCCTGCTCCAAAAGCTATTGCATTAGAAAGGTGCCCGTGGAGGTGGGGACCTTTGTTGTGATTTCTTGAACCTCTCAAAGTTCAGAAGAACAATGGCAATCCTAAAACTGATCCATTGTATTCAAAGCATTCAAAGTGGGTAATTCTTGGGTAACAACAAAAAGTTCAACCCAGCATACACATTTTCTTCTATCATCTGGAAAATTGTGTCCAGTTCTGGGCCCC
>NW_009964727.1:0-784 GCF_000747805.2 Chaetura pelagica | reverse complement strand
TGGGAGAACAGAGAAGAGCTGGCCACGGTTACCGCCTTTTTAAAACCAAATGTTATGTTTGGAATACATACCAACTGATTTTACATTTACTGTGTTTCCCTTCTACCTACAGAGTTGTGATCACATTAGCTAAATGCATGTCAACTGAAATCATAGGCAGTGACAAGTCAGGTTCATTGCTGCCAGCGATGTATTTTAATTACAAACACCAGAGACAGAGAAAACATTTAATTTTCAAACATTTGAGATGAACAGCTGGGGGCCTTCCCAGTCCCGCACTCCAGAGCCACTCGGTAGCTGGGCAGCTGTTGCTCCCCTGGGATCACCGCTCCACACCTAGGGGCAGGCAGCAGCAGGATCATTTCCCCCAGGCTTCAGGCAGTCCCACGGCCGGGTGGGTGCAGCCCTCCCGCAGGCACCGTCCTGCCCTGCGCAGCTTCGGGGCTGCACCGCCTCCTCCACCGCCCTCCGCGCTCGCTCAGCAGGGGCCTCCAGCCTGGAGCAGCAGGGATGCTCCTGTCCAGTATCAGATGCTGCAGTGCCGCTCCCTGGGAGCTGCTTGGTTGATGCTTGGGCAGTCTGGATAGCATTCCAGGACTTTAGGACGTGCTTCTCTGTGGTTGAGGACACGGCCGGGAGGCTGTTGCAGTGGAACATCTGCAGAAAGACCACAAATCCATGATGTAACTTCAAGGTTTTGATGGAACCCATTTTCACCACAAAGTTCCAGGTCCTAATATTCTTTAGGCTATTTTTACTCCTGGGCGTCACACTTCATATCAAA
>NW_009964726.1:0-784 GCF_000747805.2 Chaetura pelagica | reverse complement strand
GGGGAAGAAGAGGGACTGTTCCCCACATCCTGGAAGCTGGACCTGAATAACTTGGGTTTCAAATTGTGTTTTCAACAAAACTACATTTTCTAGGCAGGGCACTTCACTGGTGACACTCACAACATAGTCATTTCCATCCCAAAAATTAGGCAAAATAGCAAATATAGCTTTATATGATCTTATTTTGAGCATGGCAGAACAGTGATTTGTTGTTTTAATGCTGTCTCACTGGGAACCTCCTCTCTTTTGTGTAGTGTAGGGAGGTTGAAAGTTCTAACGCCTGAAAATTTAAGCAAATGTTTTCCTTCCAATTTTAGCTCTTCCTCCTAAAACCCATAACGTTTGTCCTTTTTTAATCTTTATAGCTTGAAATTGCAGCAATTGTTTAGCAATTAGTGAATTGCATTCCTTATTTTGCTCAGAATTTTTTTTTTGCATTTCATCTGTCTAAATTGTACAAAAAGGTCTTGGAATGCGAAGCACAACGTGGAACTCAGAAATTCGATGTATAAAACCCATTAAAGTGTGTAAGCAGCCGTAAGATTGCAGCAGAAATACAGCAGGATGCAATGAGAATCTCATCTCCTCAGCTGCACCTCACATTGTGTGTTTTGTTTGTATTAGGCATCAAAGTATGTGATCTTCTTGTGCACAGGATTTTGATAAGGAATAAAAAAAAATCCTTTTCAAAAAGTGAAAAGGAGGTGTGAGAGACCAGCCCTCTGGACTTACTTTGGGAAACGGTATCTAAATCCCATTGTAGCCCCTGCTCATGTGCATCCCA
>NW_009964725.1:0-784 GCF_000747805.2 Chaetura pelagica | reverse complement strand
TCCCTCCAACCCAAACCATCCCATGATTCTAGGATTTGATAAAGAAGAGGCTAAAAACCTGGCAGGAGAAACGACTCCAAACCAAGGAGTGTGACTTTAAGAACAAGAAACATGACCCTGAAATGGTGGAAACCTCAGGAGGAGGAAATGCCAAGAGGAGAAGGCAGAACCAAGAGCTCATCTGGAACGATTTGCACACCCCGACCAAACCAGGCGAAGAAAAGATTAATTCAAAGTGAAGTGTAAAGAGGGAGAAGAGCAGGAACAGCAGGAGGGGTGACCTACATTTCCAGGGAGACATCAAAAAACCAGGCTGGACCTTCTCCAACCCAATCCAGAAGTGAAGAACAAGGAGGGAATGGATTTCATGAAGTCATTCAACAAGGTTCCTGCAAGAAACCCCAGGTGGGACCTGATGGTTGGGTTGACAAGTGGGTTCCTACTCAGGTGGGAACTGAAAGATGTTTAAATTAGGGAGGGAAAACTCACATTTTGGGGCAAAAAATCACCTAAAAGTGACTCAAAGGGAGATGTAGAATAAAACCAGGACCTGGAGAAGAGTGAAAGAGTAAAACTGAGGCTGAAAAACCTTCACAAATTGGTTCTTGGGAAACCAAAATGGTGCCCAGAAGGGACAGAGAAGTTTTGGTTCCTTTCATCCCAGGAACAGGCTCAAAATGGATGTGGTTTTATAGCTCCATGTTCCCTGAGATGTTCTCACCTACTGGAAAAGCACCTGGGGAGCCAAGTTCTCCAACTCCACCTCTTCAGCCCAAGCTCCACC
>NW_009964724.1:0-784 GCF_000747805.2 Chaetura pelagica | reverse complement strand
GTCCTTGACTTCCCAAAAAGGCATTTGATGGTAAATCCTAGCATAGCACTCACTGCTCTTTGGTTGTTGGTGGTGCTGTTGATTTTTCTCTGCGTGGCATGTTGTGGTTTTTTCCAATCACAAACCAAACTGCTGTTCCAATTCATCAGCCAGCAGTTTTCTGTTTCTTCCTTGTTGCTAAGGTTAGGCCCTTTCTTCAGAAAGAGCTTGGTTTTGTCTTTCATCTAAATGATTCCTCAGGATAACTGGGGCAGATATGGTGAATGGGCTAGTTCAAAGCAAGTTTAAGCAGCATAGCCAACAGCTATGGAGTCCAGGGCATCTGGATGTGGGCACTTTTTGATGTGGACACACTTGGGGTGTGTTCTGCAGCCTCCAGTCAGCTCAAAGCCCTCACAGACACTGTTCTCAGCAACACAAGTAGTTCTGTGATCTTGATAAGACTTACCCACAAAATAGTAGGTCACTATAACATCAGGATGAACTATGGTAACAGTGATTACAATTTGATTGTTTCTGCTCTGTAATTTATCCTACACCACATTGTTGGGAGTGGCATTTGCAGGTGATGCTTGTCCTATCCCTGAGGACATGACTTAATTCCAATGTGTTCCTACTGCTAACCTACCTCTTGCCTTTGTGAATCACACTTTTGGATAAACCTAATCAAACGGCTTTAGTTTGTCACTGAGGCAGGTGATCTACATCCTGACCAGCACTAGTAGGTCTGTTGCACTCTGTCAGATCAAAGATCATCACAAGAGCACTGAGGCAGTGGGGAGGC
>NW_009964723.1:0-784 GCF_000747805.2 Chaetura pelagica | reverse complement strand
TTGATCTTTATAAAGATCAAACAGATCACCATCTGGTCTGGTCCTTCCACAGGGTGGCCTGAACTCCATGGTGTATGTGAAGGTTTTCCTGGAGGACATAAATGACAACCGGCCCGTGTTTTACCCGCTGGAGTATGCTGCCAGCATCAGCACGCAGAGCATGCCAGGTACAGCCGTGCTGCGTGTCACTGCCCACGACAAGGACGAGGGGCTGCACGGGAGAGTGACCTACCGCATTGTCCTGGGAAACTCACCCCCTCTCTTCTCCCTCAACAAGGACACAGGTAAGATGAGCTCCAGGGGCACCAGAATAGGCAGTGATCAGAGCTGTGGGACATGGGTCGGTGTAAAAGCTACCCTAAGCATCACTGCTTGGCACCTCAGCTGTGCAGTCTGCCACCAGAATATGTTCCTCTCCCTGCCACATCTTCCCTGCCTTGGCTTCTTGAGCCTCCAGCAGCCCCTTCCCAGACTAGTCTCTGACCTCTTATTTCTGCTCTCTGCTCTGTTCCACATTTGTCCCGTCTTTTTCCCCCTCCCTCATTCCCCATCCCTGACTCACTGCTCCTTTCCCCCTGCATGCTGCTTGCTTTGCCCCATCTGGCTGTATCCTAGTTAGTTTCTTGTCCCTGCCCAGTTCCCTCTCCCCAGCTCAGTTTACTCTCCTTCCCTGTAACTCTCTGTTGCACTCACTCTCACCTTTCTCCTTGGCTGCATCTGCTCTGCCTTGCTTTGGCCACCAAAGCCAGAGCAGTTTCTGCTGGGGAGGTGAGTGCATGGGTGT
>NW_009964722.1:0-783 GCF_000747805.2 Chaetura pelagica | reverse complement strand
TTGATGGGTGGACTGTTCAGTGGATAAGGGATTGCCTGGATAGTTGCATCCAGAGAGAAGTGGTCAATAATTCAGTGTCTGGGTGGAGACCAGTGAAGAGTGGTGTCCCTCAGGGTTCTGTATTGGACCAGATGTTCATTATCTTCATCAGTGACAGAGACGGTGGAATCAAGAGCACCTTCAGAAAATTAGCAGATGACTCCAAGCTGAGTGGTACAGGTGATATTCCTAACAGGGTGCCATCCAGGGGGACCTGAACAAGCAGAAGAAGTGGGCCTATGTGAATTTCATGAGGACAAATTCCTGCACCTGGGTCAGGGCAACCTGTGGTATCAATACAGGCTGGGGAATTAAGGGTTTGACAGTGCCCTGTGCAGGAGGACTTGGTAGTACTGGTGGATGAAAAGCTGGACATGAGTCAAAAATGTGCACTCACAGCCCTTGAAGCCAACCATATCCTAGGCTGTGTCAAAATAAGTGTGGCCAGCAGGTGAAGAGAGATGATTCTCCCCTTCTACATTGCTCTCATGAGACACCACCAGGAGCTCTGTGTCCAGTTCTGGAGTGCTCAGCTCACAGAAGGCATGGATCTGTTGATCATAAGGATGGAACATCTCTCCAGTGAGGAAAGGTTGAAAGATTTGAGCTTGTTCATCCTAGAGAAGAAAAAGCTTCAGAGAGACCTTATTGTGGCCTTTCAGTACATAAAAGGGACTTGTAAGAAAGATGCAGGCAGACATTTTAGTAGGGTCTGTAGTGACAGAACAAGGGGTAATGGTTTTA
>NW_009964721.1:0-783 GCF_000747805.2 Chaetura pelagica | reverse complement strand
AAAGTACGAGGTGCCTTGGTTTGACACTGTTTTTAGTGCTGTGGTGTGGGCAAAGCTGCTCAGCCATCCCAGTGGCAGAGTTCAGTGTAGCTGTCTGATAAATTTGGCGGGCTTAGCAGTTGTTGGGATCAGAACTTACTGACAAAATCTTCCTGGAAAACAAGGTCACTATCGAGAAGTGGTTCATACTTGGGCTGTACCACTCAGATGAGTCTGCATGAATCAGCTCTTTCCATCCATGGGTACTCTGGCTTATTATTCCCTACAACTTTTCATGTAAAATGTGGGGATGCATTATTTGCATCAGACTTATTAGAGGAATGTGAATTTCAACGAGTTTTGGAGTATTTTAAGACCTTGTAGAAATGCTACTTTTGACTCTTCTTCACAGTTTCTTCCGTTGGCAGCAAAATGTTACTTACTACATTTCTCAAATATGAGCAGATATGTATTAATAGTCAAGTTTTGGACATAATCTCTCTAGGAAAATGCATATAGGGAGGGACCTGTACATGTGTGCATGCATATACATATATGTACACACAGATAGGTGCACACAGTACTGCGCTCCTGGGTGTATAGAAGATGTATGTATCTACTTGGTTCCATCATCGTTTTGTCTTTACTGAGACAATACTTGATTTCTATGCCTGTCAAATCAATATTAAACATCTACCAAGAAGTCCTTCCCTGACATGTGTCTGTAAATGTTAATATAAGCAAGTCATTCTGATCAGTTACCTTTCTTAGTAGTTGTTTGTGCTATTAACTGTTTTTTTTTTT
>NW_009964720.1:0-783 GCF_000747805.2 Chaetura pelagica | reverse complement strand
CCTTCCACTAGACCAAGTTGCTCCAATTCCCATCCAACCTGCCCTTGAAGATGCAATAGCAGAAAACATGCAATAAGAGAAGAGCATTTAACACCAGTAGAGTGTGGAGGAATATCCATGTCAGAAAAGAGTACCAGCATCCCCACTAAGAACTCTCACTATATCAATACAAAGCATAAGAAACTATTATTTACCCCAGAACAGAAACTGTGATGAAGAGACCAAAGGAAGCTTGAGCTCCTTTGATGGCCTAGGCTGCACAAATGCAAAGTGCTCTCAGGTTAGCAACAACATCCAAGTGGGAAGGGGACTGTGAATATGCAAGGTGAAAAACAAGGAAAAGAGACAAACAACACCTTTGTGATGCATGATGCTCTCCCCTGGTTTACAGGCTGTTTTTAAAAGCAGTGCCCTATGTTAGGAGTTCAGAACAAGAGAGTTAACAGCTTGATTTCTTCTTCCCTTCCCTTGTTTTTCACAAGTACCAGTAGAATTAGGAGTGAACTGTTGAACTGATGAATTTTTGCATGTTGTGCTATGATGTTAACAAGACTTAAAGCAAACCTTGCCACTTTTCAAGGAACAGAAGGGTGAAAAGCATCAGGAATGGGCAGGGTTAGGTGGAAACCTTTGGCATACACAGTGTCAGCAGTGGCTTTTTTGCAAGACCAACCCTGGGTCTGATCCAGCAAAGCCCTGGTAGATGTCATGGAAGGGGTCTTGTCCTTACAGACTTTCCTGAATGTTCATCTCCTTTCAGTATTAAGCCTCACTGAACTGTCT
>NW_009964719.1:0-783 GCF_000747805.2 Chaetura pelagica | reverse complement strand
TTCTTTTTAGGAATCTGCTTAGTACGTAGTTCACTGCCCATTTCTTTACTCATATGATTAGTTATGCAGGGCACAATGATGCATTAAAAAAAAATCCAAACTTTACTAGACATAGGATTTTAGATGTTGAAATGGGTATGTGGCTTTACAGCTAAAGGGCTTTCAGGAAAAGACGAGTCTAAGTGGAAGAGAGGATATGAGCAAAATCCATTGGCCAAAATAATGCCTCAATCCTTCCGATGAGATAATCGGAGAGACCAGAACTAGCTGTGGAAAGAGACTGAACTGAGAGTACCTCTTATTAGCAACATGATTAGAGATCTGAAAACGAAACAGGCTTTTGACCCAGGGAATGATGAAGTGAAATACAGCCTGACTTGTGATGATTTCTGGGTTCTTATCTTGTGCCTTGTAGAGATTTTCATTAGCACAGCCTTCAATGAACAAATGTATTTTGGAGTTGCGGTGAAGTTGTGAATATATCGACAACTGTGTTTCTGATTTTATATTTTTTGCTTAGTTTTAGGGATAAGGGGTAATTATTAGTAGTTCTGGTAGTGATAAATGCAACACGATAGCCATTTAGAACGAAGGACTGGTGCTTTCCTGAGGATATTATGCCCTCACTTGCAGAGATGAGCATCCATCATGAAACTGGCTTACAGGCTTCTCCCTGATAAATAATTTCTCCTCTTCCGTTGCACTGTTTTGGTAGAGTAGGAACAGGAGGTGATAAAGCAGCTGGACACATATAAACATCTTGGTGATATTTGCAGTGATATT
>NW_009964718.1:0-784 GCF_000747805.2 Chaetura pelagica | reverse complement strand
CTTTAGATGCTGTAAATAAAAGAATGGGAATTCTAAAGAAACCAAGACTTCCTATTTCCTTGGTTTCTGCAGCATTTCCCCTTTCCGAGCTGTATTATCCTTCCACACTGGCAACCAGAGCAGCCCTGTGGCTGCCAAACAAGCCAGAAGACAAGCACTCGGGTGATGTAACCAGAGACGCCAACGACATCTCTGTACCGACCCCGGGAGGCCGGCCCGGCGGGACAGACATCGAGGCAGCTCCCAGGAGTCACCCAGGCACATCAAACCACCAGGCTCCTGTTCCCCGGGAGCCACCCCGTGGCGACCCTGCAAACCTCAACGCGTTGCAGAAGCTCTCGAGCACATGGAATAAGCTGAGGCGTTTTCAGTGCAGCTCAACTCAAGGCTTCCCAGGCCGTGCACACGTGGAGCAGCAGAAAAGCAGCCCCCTCGGCTCGATTTTAACCCAACCACAGGAACAATGATGTTCTCACCTTTAACCAAGCCCTCATTTCTGCTCTCTGTGACACCCTGTGGGGATGATTTACTGGCTGGAGGGGATGTTTTCTTTCCTGGAGTGGGTTTATTGGTGTCAGAGACCACCTGCTTGACTGGGGGACCGTTTGTCTTCTCAGCCTCCTTCCTGGGTTTCTTCCTCTTCTTCTTCTTGAGCTGCGTGCCAGCGTCCCCCTGCTTGGGCACTGGGACACACATCACACAGGGAAAAAATAAAAGGTAACGCTACACTCTGACTTCCCAAGGCTCAGCTGCCCCCACATTCCAGCAACCCCACAGCTCGGGA
>NW_009964717.1:0-783 GCF_000747805.2 Chaetura pelagica | reverse complement strand
GATTTTAAAAATCCTGTCTCCAGGATGAGAACATCCTAGTCAAAAAGATGGCTTATGTAAGGTATGTGTATGTACAGCTGATTTCGGAAGGCTGTGATTGTTTTCATTTTCAAGTGACTGGTTAAAGCTGATTAGGAGGAAAGCAAACTCAGTTGGTTCTTTTTCATCAAAAGAAACCATTGTTGGGACTAATTTAATAGGAAAGACCTGCTCAACTGCACACGTGTTTGCTAATGTCTGTAGGTGGAATTAAAAGAATTAAAGAATCAGTATTACAAAATGAGCAAGTAGGTGAGGCACTCTTATGCAACTGTCTTGAAGTACAGCTAAGCACATACAATGTATTTGGAAGGCAAGTTTGAATCAATGGATGGGACATACGTTTTTTACTGTAGATGTGGAATCTGTTCCCAGTTCTTCCTGAGGTAGCATTGGGAAGTCTGTCACGTTCAATAAATAGTGGGAGAAATTGTTACCAACTACATCAAGAGAGAGTGCATGTGAGACCCAGCTGTTCAAAAAAGTCTGTAGGAATGTTAAAAGCATTCAAGAGTAATGAAGCTCTGATCCTCTGGTTCCTAGACCAATCCAGCATTGCCTACACGTGGCTAAAGGATATCTTGGAAAAGTGCTTCTGTCTGTATTACCTTTCTCTCTAGATAATTTTCTGTGTCAGATATAGTTGAGATCTGAAGAAAACCTAATTTTCAATACGCAATTGTAATTAACATTGCTAAGAGGTAAAAAACTATAAAGTCCTGTGGGACCTTAGATGTCAGAGAA
>NW_009964716.1:0-783 GCF_000747805.2 Chaetura pelagica | reverse complement strand
TTTTTCCCCCACACTCAAAGTGAAGTCAAAATCTGCTGCCAATTGATTAAATCAAATTAAAAATTGAGCTGATCTTCTCTGTCTCACTTTGTGTACATCCCCTCAGAGACATGGAGCGGGGAATTTCCTTCTCTGTGGCTAAGAACCATCACCTCTGTAGCCTCCTGCTTAAGCACCAATGGATTCTGCCTTTCCCTGCTCCCATCTTGTGATATTGCATTTATCTGTCTCTCTTCTCATCACCCCCAAGTGCCCTGGAGCTGCCCTGGGGCATCCCCAGCCCCGCAGAGGAACTCTTGAGTTCATCTGGACCCTCCAACAGCACATCCATGTCTCAGCTCTGGCAGCAGGTTCCAAGGAAAAGGGGAAGTCAGCTGAAATACCAGGAATTAGGAACCCTGATAATAAGCAACCAGCAACAGCCAGTGTTTGTGAGCGAAAGCCAGGATTTTGGAAATGCTGATATAGATGGGCTGGACATGAAGCCCAAAAAACAGGAGAACCAACCTTGCAGCCCTTTCTGTCCCTCTACTGAATGTGTCAGGGCATTTCTTGGGCAAGGTTGAAGATTTTTATCCCTAAAAATACATTTTTATATCTAGGCAAGTTTATTGTTCCTAATAGACTCATATTACCTGTAGTACATCTAATACATCCCCTGTCCTTACCAGAGGAGTGAATCATAAACAGGTTTTTGTTTGGAAGAGACCTTTAAAGGTCACCTAGACCAAACCCCTTGCAATCAGCAGGTACATCTTCAACTAGATCAAGCTGCTCAGAGCC
>NW_009964715.1:0-782 GCF_000747805.2 Chaetura pelagica | reverse complement strand
TGCTTGATGCCTTCGAGGGTCAACTCATCACTGTATAGATATCACAAGTACATGAATGCATACAATTAGTTCAAGAAGGGCTGGGTGTGCTTCAGCAGAGAACAACCTCTGCCCTGTGTGCTGTGGGTTGCTGGGTCTATACACAAGTCCAAGTTGTTTGAAAACAACTAGAGAGGTCTGCTCTAAGACAGCTTCAATTCTCACTCTGTTTACATTCAAGCTTCTTGACAAGAGAGACGGAAGAAAGTTAAATGGGGCAGTGTAAGAAATCATGAAAGAGTGAGGCTCCTCCAGTCAGGTTGCCTACACTTACTCCTTTTGACTCCTGAGGGACTTCCAGTGCATGAGGAGCTGTGACACATCAGACTTAAGCTATGCCAAGATCATTCAGGATTAGTCAAAGCTAGTGGGAAAGGCCAACAAAAATCCTCTGGAGGAGCACAGAAATTGAGTAGCTGTGGAAAATGGATTGCCAGAAGAAACTGCTATACATGGGGAGGATGAGAGTGCAGGGGACAGTCAGGCTGAGTAGCAGCAAACAGAACTGGACAAGGATAAAGTCAGGGAGATGAGCTGGTCTCCACTGGAAAAAAAGGACATGAGGATGTCTTCAAACATCTATACAAACTGCAATGGTGAGAAGGAATGTGACACAGACTGCATATTTACATCAGATAATACTGTGAACTGCCCAGGGCTGGACCAACTCCAAGAGCTCCTGTTCTTTCCAGGGAAACTCACTCACCGTTTAACCAAGATGCGAATGGGGTCTGTCATGAATT
>NW_009964714.1:0-783 GCF_000747805.2 Chaetura pelagica | reverse complement strand
AACTGGACACAGTACTCAAGGTGAGGTCTCAATGAGAGCAGAATAGAGAGGAAGAATTGCTCCCCGTAACCTCTGACCATGTTTCAATACAGTCAGTGAGGCCAATACTTCTGGTGGCCTGACAGCTGAATAGCTTTCTTGGCTTTTTTGACTAGGTTGATCAGTTCTCTGTTGAAAATAAAGTGACATTAGATACCTAGCTTACATAGCTCACACCTATCTTTAGGTGTCTTAGTTCTATCTTGAAGGCTAGCAAGCCTTGTTACTTTTAGAACTTCATTTTGGAAGTCTTCTTTGGAATCCTCAAGAGGATTCTTGTGTGTATTTAATGGAACTCGATAAAAAATATGTAACAAATATAGATATGCACCTTTCCCTTCCCTTCTGAAAGGATTCTTTTTTATTTGTTTGGTTTGTTTTTTTGAGGGTGTTGTTGTTTTTGTGACAGCTTTTCCCTATGTGTTTTCCTGTATACCATTTTTATACCTCTTCCCCCTGTATTTCCACTTCAACCCTTAGTTATGCTTCTGAAGTTTCTCTCCCAAGTACTGGATTATTACACAGCTCCATGTTAAAAAGGCCATGTAGCTGCTTTCTGAGCAGGAAGGAGCTTGTTTTCCATGATCATGGGAAAGTACAAATCTGTGGCTTTTACACATTACGCATTCATACTTCTGCTGAAGGTAGCAGTTTGTAAGAGCTGCTGTGGTAGCACAGTGAAGAAGTATTAGCCAATTAGCAGTTCACTCTATTCACAGAATCTTAGGCGTTGGAAGGGACCTC
>NW_009964713.1:0-782 GCF_000747805.2 Chaetura pelagica | reverse complement strand
TTGTTTAGACTTAGGTGGGGAAGAAGAAGAAGAACTTTTTCCCACATAACTCTTCAGTTGTACTTGTTTTTGTTCTGTTTACAGTGAGTTAAGAATGTTTCAAGGTAGGATGAATATAATTACAGTAGGAAACTTTCCTCAAAGGAGAAGACTTTACTGTCGGTGCTGGTCTGTTTCCTTGCACCTATATGTGAACTAACAGACTATTTGTATGCAGTATTCAAAGAAAAACAAAACAAAACCAAAAAACTGGCATCTTTTTCTGGTTTTTGAGTGCCCTCTTGTGTTGAGAAAACACAGTCTCAGCTAGCAACCTGCATAGATTGAAGCTTCATGTTAGTTTTATTACTGTGTTAGAAAATCTTTGCAGCTGTTGCTATTCACAGGACTGGCTTCATTGTTGCTTTCACACTGGCACCACTGCTTGCTGCATGTATTTGCAGAGTCAGTGTGAAATACCAAAAAGGACCAAATTAGAATTGTTCAGTGCTATAAACATGTGAGATGTTTTTAACAGCAGGCACAGTCTGAGGATCATCAGAAGAATATTGCATGGTACCGTTATTCTGAAGTGCATAGCTGTGTGTATACATGTACACATACACACATCTTTAATTATATACTTAATAGAGCCGAGTGACTGGAGGTGTACACACAGCAGCACCCTTCTGGAGTGAGTTTTCAGGATTCTGCACTGCTTACTTTTCCTAAATGAAGCATTACAATTGGTTGTAGTTACTTAATTCCATTTTATAGTATAATGTTTGTCTTTTTTTTTTTTT
>NW_009964712.1:0-782 GCF_000747805.2 Chaetura pelagica | reverse complement strand
ACAGCCTTCAACCAGCAATTAATATCTTATCTGACATGGCTTTATGTACATACCCTTGGTTCCTGGTGCTGACTCCAGTAAACAATCTGCAAGACAAATATTTCTGATATGCACGTGTGCTGCACCAGATGTGCAGAAGTTCTGTGTGAGACCAAATGACTCACTCACCAGGACCATCTCCTTAAACACCAGTTTACACAGCCTTTGTGTCCCCAACGACTGACTTCTTCACTGGATTCATGCACAGATAGAGCTTGAATCCCTAAGGGCAAGACTCAGACCAGAATCATTCAGGGGGCAACAAGAAGCAAGGAAGCCACGTGAAATAAATGTCAAGAGAGGGGTGCTGCCTCTGCTCCTGGATTCCCTCTGTCCATGAAGATGTGACAGCACTAGCCTGTGAAAGCACCCAGGCGTGCTAACACCCCCTCCTGCACTGTCCGTACCAGTAACTGTCATTTACCTTCCTTACAGGTGAGTGTGGGAGGGCAGGATTATGAACCTGTCCACAGGTACATGACACCCTGCACATCAGACTCAGTACACAGTGCCACAGGAATCCGTCCTCAGGACATTATGAAGCCACACAGCAAGAGGACAAGTCCAACACCTCTCACTCTGCTCTCCAGCCCCTTGCAACACATCTCCAGCACTGTCCTCTCCCAAGCCCTGCATTGGGCACCCACCCAATTTTATGCAAGTCTGGGTTTGGTCTCCCAGACCTCTGCTTGAGAATTTGCAGTGGCAAAGCTACAAAGATTAAAAAAAAAAAAAAAAAAAAA
>NW_009964711.1:0-782 GCF_000747805.2 Chaetura pelagica | reverse complement strand
GCTCCACCCTGTTAGATCAAGTTATCAGGAATAATCAGATCATAGAGCAGGGGCTGGAGAGGAAATGGTACATTAATACTAATGCATCTGGCATTGCAGGAGACAAGGAGCCTGCTGTTCCCTCATTGGCCTGGGAATGTTTAACAAGCTCACTACATACCTTGGCTTTGCTTTGCAAAAGAAGAAAACCCTGCACAGCTCCCCGAGCATCTGACAAGAATGCACAGACATAATAATTTCTTTGACCTCAGCCACATGAGTTTCTGAAAAGAACAAAACAGCATCATTTCATGGCATTTACAGTTTAAACCTTTCCTATTCAAGTTTCTAACAAAAAAAAAGCCAACAACCCATTCTGGTCATGATTAAAATTCATAGGCTTGCTGCAGAGAACAGATGCAGAAGCAATTTTAGGCCAGTCATATCCCAGCTCTGCAAAATTAATTTGACAGGTTTGCATTAAAGCACTGATCAATATCCACTTTAGAGCAGCAGAGGCTAACTGAGAAAAAATAAGTGACCGGAGTGCTACCAGACGAGAAAAAATGAATCTTTGAGACTTTTTTCCCTCTAAGCTTGCACCTACATCAGAAGTCCTGACCTCAATCCATTGATCGGTTGCAGTTAACATGACAAAAGGCCTGGCGGATATACCAGAGCTATACCTACCAGGGAACAATCAACCCTGATCCACTAAATGTTTGACAGAGTGACTGGACTGCTAAATTAGTATTTGCTTTCCTGAGGTCTGGCAGGCAACCTTTCCGTCCTGCAGTTTCCTA
>NW_009964710.1:0-782 GCF_000747805.2 Chaetura pelagica | reverse complement strand
TAAAAATACAGAACTAGGAGCCAAGTCTTCATAATGACATACCTTTTCATCTTTATAGAAAGGACACAAAATGCTGCAGTTTCAATTTGGTAACATACCCATGCCCATGTTTCACAGAACAGTCTCAGTTTGTGCTAAGTACTAGATGCCAGGACAGATTATCCCCCTTCTACCATCCCCTTACTAAAGGAGAAATAGACATTTGAACAATTACACTTAAGGAGCTTTAGAAGTGCAGAGAGAAGATAGGTGCACTTAAGTTAACCTTTTCCTGAAAGCAAGGAGGACATTGCCTGAAGGATCTTTTTTCCTGGAGAGAAAATAAGCCTTGAAACATTTCCACAGGCATTATAATGACTTCTTTTCTATTAACTTGTGGTCTTCTAGGATGAACTGTTGGGCAATTGAGAGGCAGTATAAATTATCAGCCTATTACTAGGGGGAGAGGAGAGCAGATTTCTTCTGTGTCCACTTCTATATCACATAGGTCTGAAAATGAGAGACCCTCCCACTGCTAGAATTATTTTAATTAACAGTAATGTTGAACTTGAGCACATCCACGTTATTCGTGCCAATAGAATCTGAAGTATCGTATTGCTAAGGTAATTTAGATCATCCATAGCCTATGCTACAACTGGAATTAAAAAATTAGTGAGAGCACATGAAACATCTCCTTAAAAAGGTACCATGGAAACTGAGGAAAAAAAGGAATTGCTAGGAGTTGAACTGTATTCACTGGCACTCTTCATGACTCAATCAAGACTAAAAGTAAAAAAAAAAAA
>NW_009964709.1:0-781 GCF_000747805.2 Chaetura pelagica | reverse complement strand
GTTCATGTCTTCTCTTTTCAGACTGGATCAGGAGCTGGACTTCATTCTGTCCCAGCAGAAAGAGCTGGAGGACTTGCTGACGCCGCTGGAGGAGTCTGTGAAGGAGCAGAGCGGGACGATCTACTTGCAGCACGCGGATGAGGAGCGGGAGAGGACGTAAGAGCCAGATCTGCTTGGGATGTGTGATGAGCAGACTGATGTGGTGGTGATGGATGGGCAAGGGGTGGAGTTGGGCTGCAAGAGAATATGGATTCGTCTTGGCCTTTGTCAACCCTGTGACCCTGTGATGTGCATGGCAGCCTGATTTTATGCATTAGAAACGGGGGAAGTGAGAGTGGAAGCCCTTGGGTTGGCAGGAGAATCTCTTAGGATGTTGGTCTACTGAGCTGTGTGGGAAAAGGTTACTAATTTGGGCATGATCTCTGAAAACTGGTGACTATTTAGTGGTGGCACTGGTGAGAGCAGAATGAACTGAGACACATGGCTCATGCATCCTCATAAACTTTGAAGTGTTTTATTGTATCAGGGTAATCACAATATGTGTTTCAAGCCTTGCTTGAAAGTTTTGGAAGCTAATTGTTTACCCGGAGTTGTTTGGACTGGTAGCAGGTCTTCTGAAGTTCACTTCAAGCATTCTGACCTTGGTTCCGCTGTCTTTTGCAGCTACAAACTGGCAGAAAACATAGATGCTCAGTTGAAGCGTATGGCACAAGATCTGAAGGACATCATTGAGCACCTGAATACTTCAGGAGGCCCAGCAGACACAAGTGACCCGGTACAT
>NW_009964708.1:0-782 GCF_000747805.2 Chaetura pelagica | reverse complement strand
CTCCCTCTGCTCCTCCCCAGCTCTCCCCAGCACTGTGCTGTCTCTGGAAGCTTGGGATGTATGGATTGATTTCAATTCATAATAATCTGCTGCAGATCAAGGAGATGTTTTTGAAGGAGGTGAAGGGCCCTGCCTGTACAGCTGGGGAGAATTTATTACCCTGTGTGGTTGCCCCTCTTGCAGGAGGCTTGTTAGATGCTGCACATGATCTGATTTATGCAGATCCCTGCCACTTGTACCAGCCTGGAGTCATGCAAAAGCAATTGCATAAATCATGTATTAATTATCACTGAAGTGTTTCTGCAGCCCCAGGGTGTTTTCCTGTGAATTGTTGGCCTTTTGTTTTTTTCCCCAGCAGTTCCTGCCCTGACTAAACCACTGGTGTGGGGCTGGTGTGTCCTCCAGCAGGACCAGGTGGTTCCAGGAGTGGCCAAACCTTTGCAGCTCCTCCCTGCCCAGCCCAGGTCTGCCCAGTGCTCCCCCAGGTGATGAGCAGGGATCCTAAGGAGCCCTCCTTGCCAGCAGCCCCTGCTGAGCACCCAGCCATGCAGATGAGCTGTGCTTGGCTGGGAATTCAATGATCCCATTTTTTCCTGGCTGAACACAATGATTTTGGAGGATACAGTCATTTCAGTGCTAATGAGATGCACTTGAAGAGCTGTGAGGACTGTATTTCTCCCTGCACTTAGTACACAGGATCCACGTTAATTACAGTTACAGTGGAAAAAAAAAACAAGCCCAGAGTTCCTACCTGTGTTTTACTGGTACCAGCAGCTGCCTGG
>NW_009964707.1:0-782 GCF_000747805.2 Chaetura pelagica | reverse complement strand
TAAGCTTTGTCATCTTATTTTTCCCCTTGTCATGCTAAGGGGGGGAAGGGAGTGAATGGCTTGGTGGGTACCTGGCAGCCAACCAAGGTTAACCCACCAGTCTTACCTCAATGGCCCCTCATGCTCTTGTTGGCAGACTATACGTATGGGTTTACTTTCTGAGTATTTACCAAGAAATGTAATTGGCTGTCAAGGGAAGATTAATGCTTTCTCACTCCCTCGTTTGTGCTCTGTTTGAATGCACAGAAAATGAACAGAAACTCACGGGCGCAGGCGCTTGATTCGAGCTTGTGTAAAATCTGACAATACCCTTTAAAATTGCAACTCTTCTCTTGTTCTCTCTACCTCTGAGCAACAAGCAGAAAAATCTGGCTGTGGAAAGGCTTGTTTCTTGAGTATTTGTGTCTATTTTAGCCAGAAGTCTACCTTTGCAATGCTGGAACTATTTGTCTGGGCTGAAATCTCTAACTCTTAAATCCCCCATCTCAATGAATACTGTCCTTTTCACTTTGATATTCCATTACAATTCAATGAGCAGTGATCTCGTGATGCTTCCTGACACATTCACTGCAAATATTAAAAAAAGTCTACTTTTAGCTGAGACAACCATGTAACTTCTTAGATGACATGAAAACCATCTCTTAAAATGGTTTTCTGTTCCAAATAAATTGTGTTTGCCTACAGTAAAGTTCATGTGCCAAAATATTTCCTGAATCAAAAATATTCTGCTTGGTGGGGCAGAGGAGGTATTCCAGGTAAACAAATTATTTATGCTGAGTATC
>NW_009964706.1:0-781 GCF_000747805.2 Chaetura pelagica | reverse complement strand
TCTGCAGAACTTAAAAAAAAAAAAAAAAAGCCAGACATTTAAGAAGGTCGGGTGCCCTACTCCCATATTAAAGGCAATGGAAAGGCATTTCCTGCCGTTTGGGTGCTTCTTGTAAATGCCCTGCAGCCTTCTCTGCATCCCTAAGCACATACATGTCTTTTGAAAGTTGAAACCATTTTTGTTTGTTTGTAGGTGGTTATATTTAAATTACATGTTCAGTGTCAATGTGATTGCTGCTGCCTATGTGTGTTTAGCCAGTCTTCCAGGTAACTCCTCCTTTCACAATCCATGCAGGTTTATGCTAACATTGCAGTTACAGCTCCCTGGAAATGTTTTACAATAAGAACATGGATGTGATCAAGCTGGGAGGAGGGAGTGCAAATCAGTAGCCCAGATGTTTTAGAGAATACTGGAATAATACGAAATACAAGTGCTTAATACCCAGTAAAGTTGCTGGTATAGGTAAAAAATGCACTGGGCAGTGCAGCATTGTTTTGTAATCATTGTGTCAGATTTGTTTGATGGATTGCTATTCAACTTCCACATCTCTGATGACAATTTTAATCCTTAGTAAGTTGAACAGCATCTGCTGTCAGGAAAGGGGAGTATTCAAATGATGTACGATGGCTTTGATGCCATCCTTGTTATTGCCTTCTACATAATCTACATGTTACAGAGTTCCTTCAGTTGTTCTTTCAAAGCTCCCCCCCTGTAGGACAGACATTAGACAGACAGCAAAACTGGTGTGAGACATTCCATTCCATTCCATTCCATTCCATTC
>NW_009964705.1:0-781 GCF_000747805.2 Chaetura pelagica | reverse complement strand
TTTTTTCTTTTTCTTTTTCTTTTATCTGTTACTAAGCCATGTTTTTTAAAGTTCTGAACTAGAAAACAGCTGCTACAGCTGGTCAGATCCAGCAGAGTTCAGGAGGCAGCTCCTTCCTGGGAACCAGGAGCCCATTTTGATGGAATTTAAGACTGAGGCAATTTTCCTGTCCCACTCCCATCAATGGGAAGCTCTCAGTACCGTGTCCCAGGTACAACCAGTAGTGAAGTTAAACACATATTCCCAATAGGCATATACTGCACACACAGATCCTTGGGGGGAGCAGCTATTTTACAACACCCACGTAACAACAAGCAGCACTCACATAAATACGATCAAGACTGATAGGCTAGTTCCTCCTTTCTGTCTGATCAGGACTTAAGGGTGCCAGTCGAGTGTACAAACACCCTGAATACCATAATCCACAGGCACACTCACATTTGTGGGTCACTCAGTATTGACCTTAAGTCAATACAATATCCATGCCCGGACTCCGCTCCCCTTACACAGTGACTGGCTGAAATCTCTGCAAATGTAGATCTCCGATTACAACAAGTCCAGCCTGAAGCTTTCTAATAGTTACAGACATGCTGCCCCACATGTCCTATGGGTCTCTCCAGGTTCTGGTCTGAGGCACTTCAGTTGCTACCACTTAGGTCCTCAGTTTCCTCAGATACACCATCTGTCTCCCTCCAGTGCCTGGTACCTATCCTGTGCTACTTGCCATTTAGTCCAACATAAAATTACATCATCAGATTGGATATTAGGAAAAATTTATTCA
>NW_009964704.1:0-781 GCF_000747805.2 Chaetura pelagica | reverse complement strand
TGTGTCCTCATATTAACTGCAGCTCTCTAATAAAAGGTGCCCTTGTTCTTCCTTGGTGGTAGCAGAGATTCACTGATTTATGGTGGCTCTGATTTACACCATTTCCTTACTTGCTGCCACCGGTGCCAAGTACCCTTACAACGTGAAACAAGACAGTGCAGGTTGCAAGAAGGGCAAACAGCCTTCTTACATGGGGGAGGCTTCCTGGGCTCACTGTAGAGGCAAACTGGGTAGGGGGGTACTGGCCAGAAGTCCCTTCTCATCACAGGGCAGCAGCATTCATCACATCAACCCACAGTCATGGATAGGGATACACATCCTCTCACTGCCATCAGGGAGGTACATCAGGAGGAAGCAACATTGCACTGATTTGAGGGGATGCCAGAAGAAAGGAGGCAGGAGTCAAGGCCTGACAAAGCTGCATAGGTGACAGGAATCAGCAGAGAGGGAAACAACAGGGACACACACCATCTTTCCAGCATGAGCTGATACCAAACATGGTTACACCAAGCTATGTCAGCCCTCAGCAACAAAGGACAAATACCAATGGAGTGTTGTTGCAACATCCCTGGAATCATCTCAATGCCAGAACAGAAAGACTTTTCTCTGGAGGAAAGCAGATCAACGCCCTTCCAAGAGATTGCAAGGTCAATGCCCACCCTGCACATCATCACATTCGTGTTCCCAAACCAGCACCCTGCTGTCACCTCCAGTTTAATATCACCGTCAACAGAGTCACCTTCTCCTGTCCCTGATCCCTAGGGTTGTGGGTTTTTTTTTT
>NW_009964703.1:0-781 GCF_000747805.2 Chaetura pelagica | reverse complement strand
ACCTGCCTCACTGCCTCTTGAAGCTTGCTGCTTTTTGAGGTGTAACTCTTTTATATACCTCAAGCAAGGTTTCTGCTTCTCATAATCCAAAATGTGCATTGGTGCTTGAGCTGAAATCAAGTTCTTTTTGGGATCTGCATGGAATTTTTGTGATGGTGCTTTGCAGGCACCAAGAAGAATCAGATACTGTGTCTCCGAAGTGTTGTGGTGCAGAGACAGCAAACCAGGATCAGTACAACAATAGCCTGGGTGGTGTACTGGGGGTAAATCAGGTTTGTTTGTTTTATAACGTTGAGACTATCTAAAGGGTCCTCTAAGACACCTGATGGAGTATCACCTAGAAGGTAGTAAGCTTGCTGGAAGATACCTTCTTCATGATGGTGCAGGAGTTGTTTGTGTGCTCCCACAAAGCCTCATGATTAGCCTAAGCTCTTAGCTGCTCTCCTCACTGAAGTCCAGTGGATCCTGTGAGAAAGAAGTTAGACCAGCATGAAGTGCTGCTCAAATCCCAACTGTAACATCTGTGGAAAGAAAGGCCAGTTGGTTAATGGCAAGAACCTCTTTAAAACACTCCTGAGGCCATTTAATCTATAGGTTTGGGAAACTTTTATAGTTCCAAAAATCCCTTGCAAACTGCTTGTAAAATAAAGCAAATTAATTTTTTTAATGACTTGTGCAATCCCTTTACACACCACACTGTTTCATGCAGGGCTTGTGGGCAGCCAGTAAATCTCTCTGGTTTGCTCTGTCAGAGGTGTAGTCCTTAATGCTTTGGGAGTAA
>NW_009964702.1:0-781 GCF_000747805.2 Chaetura pelagica | reverse complement strand
GTTGAGTCTTTTGAAACCAAAAAGCAAGTACTTTCTGCTGCCAATATCCAGAATATATACCCAAAACTCTTTGTATTCACAGAAGCTATTGATCAGTCCTCAGAACTGTAATTCTCATGCTTCTGAGAATGCAGATTATGGGGCATTTTTGTAAATACATGTACACTACACCTACATATTTCCTTTAAGTAACCCAGCTGCTTTACTTATTTTACTCTGACAGACACAAGGGCCTAACTGGCAAGCAGGCACTTAATAATTTTTACAGTGTCTTTCCACCAGCAGCTTCCATGGGATTATTTACTGTCAAGCTAAATCAAGAAAAAATGAAAAAACTGAAATATTTATAGCATAAGAAAAATCTGGTTCAGACTAGAAATCCCAGCCTGGCATTAAATCAAGAAATGTAACAAGACAAATGGTGCCATCATACTCTTTGTTTTCTGTCTGTAACACTATCACTTATTCTAATTGTTATGCCACAGTTTGAACAGTTGGCCTAGATAGATAGATGGAAAACAAAGTATGTTAAATATGATCATGGGGGAAACATTACATTTTCCCCTAAAAGTACTGATTGCATGTCCATTTGTCAGCAGTATGTAATTTATACAAATATGTTGGTTGCACAATAGTCAGCATCATTTTTTGTTGTTTTCCCACCAGGGAAAGAAGTCCATAGGAAAGGACTCAATCTTCAGCTGTTTTCAGCTGTCACTTTTTCTTCTTATTGGTGGGGAAGGGAAGAGAGCCACCCTGAGCCACCCCAACGTGACATGTG
>NW_009964701.1:0-781 GCF_000747805.2 Chaetura pelagica | reverse complement strand
ATTACTCAGGATCTCCGAAACCACCTTGTTCATAAATTGTGAGTAGCTTATATCAAAACAACATGCTCTGAGGTGTGTGTGTGGGACAGGAGAAAGCCTGGATTCCAAAACTAGGGGCCCAGGAGTGAGTGTTGTCAGTGTCCATGAGAAGGGAAAGCAGAAGCCCAAAATTTGGAGCTGCATCTGCTGGATTGGGGCTGTTGTACGGGGAGTGTCCCACTCTGTGCTCAAGCCGTCTACACAGGGGCAACGTTTCCCGGAAAACTGGCTTGTCACTTTGTGTTCAGATCCCTGGGGTTAGTGCTGATGTCCTGGTCTGGAGACAAACTAATTACCTGTGTGTTTTTTGTACCCCCCCAGAGTCCAAGCCATATTTCCTACTCCTGACCCTGCAGCACTGAAGGATCGGCGTATGGAGAATCTGGTGGCTTATGCTCGGAAAGTGGAAGGGGATATGTATGAATCAGCAAACAGCAGGGTGAGATACGACATCATCTCTTGTCCAGTCGTGTGTATCTCTGCCTTGATCCCATAGTGGTTGTGGAGGAAGAGGAATGAAGGCACAGATGAGTCTTAGACAGAGGGAGCATGTTTTGGGGCTGGTGGATGGGGTCTGGGAGCCAACCAGCTGCACGCTTCTGCCTGGGTGTGCCTGGGGTCAGGGTGGTGCCTGTTGGGGTGTGATGTGCTCAAGACATCTCAGTGTTCCCTGAAGGCAGATGAAGCTCTTCACTGTGATTTTCATAAAGAAGTGACAGACATGATACAGGGGAAGAGCAAT
>NW_009964700.1:0-781 GCF_000747805.2 Chaetura pelagica | reverse complement strand
TTTCCAACCTAAGTGATTCTATGATTCTATTTCCTTGGAGCTTGCCCCTGTTCATCATGAACAATTTCTGAATTCCACATGCAAGATTCTTGGTGATATAAAATGAGCTTTTGTGCCTACCAACACAGTCACCGTGTGGCTCAGCCTCACATACTGCTTCACAGAGAGGTCTGTGCTCAGAGATGGGCAGTGAACATCAATACAGAAGTAGCACAGAAGTGCTATTTCTGGAGTTCGTGTGAGAATTATTTCAAATACTACTAAGGTAAGGAGCTAACAGAGAGTCTCAGGCACAAATAAGCCTATGTCTCGATTAAAGCCAAAGAAACTTAAATGCAATTGTTTTTTTACAAGTATTTGGATACACACAAAGTGAGGCAGTATCAGCATTTCCTCCCTAGGTGCCTGAACAATTTTGAAACTAAGGATTACCCGTAAGGAACTTCAAAGAGATTATAGTCCTTCTGAAAGCTGTACCCAGAGCTCAGCTGAGCTGAAATCCCAGACAATCGAGAGCAAAAAATCATGCTCCAATGCACATGTTTGAACATCATACGTGTGCAGGAACCTGGCTTTGGTGTTCCTGTTACCGAAAGTGCTCGCCTAGGGCACCAGGCTCTTACCGTTATGGCTTTGGGACAACTATTACATTCTGTTCTAATAAAGCATGTGCTCTCTGGAGCAAACTCCTCAGGATGACTCCTTTGCTTTGGCACAAATGGACTCATTTAGTCGAGATAAAAGGATGTTCCGGAGCATCGTTTTCTTTTTTTTTTTTTTT
>NW_009964699.1:0-780 GCF_000747805.2 Chaetura pelagica | reverse complement strand
TTTCACCTCTATAAAAGGAGCTTTAAAACGCCATTTAGACTCTGCCAGCAATGTACACCTGTTCTGCATAGCACTAAGATCAGTCCTATCCGGAAGGAGTAAAATAATTGACTAAATCTGACACAGAAAGATTATCTTATCAGTGAATATCAGAAGATCTTGGTGTTATAACTCTCACCTGATCAATGGCCTCAAAGAACCATACGGAAAGACGCATAACTCCTCTCACTTCCTCAAAAATACTGGTGCTACTTTACTTCTTCTCTCTCTGAATAAGCTGTGCAATTCTAATAATTGCACAGGTTTACTATATATTTGTAGAAAATACTAGTTTCCATTCTAATTCCCTCCTAGTTCTTAAAGAATCCAAATAAACTGTTTATCTTCATATGCTTTGTAACAGCACATAACAGAACTATTTTATCCTCCTACATCAAAAATAGGAAAAGTTGTAAAACAAAGACCAGAGTAACATGAATATTTTGCACAGAATCACTCAAATGAAAGTATCTTACGCCTTCGTGGCTTCCAAAAACAAAGAGATTTGGTGCTTGATGTATGGCTGCCTCAGGATGGTTTTCACACTAGGTCTTTCCTCAGGTTTCTTACTGAGCATAGTTCGTATTATTTCTACCAACTGTGGGCTGTAATCCTTTGGCATGGGTGGCAACTGGAAAAGGAAAGGGAAGTCTGGTATTATTTAACATATTTGTCAGTAGAGGCTACTACTCGGTTATTGATGCATAAGAGTTATATTCAGCTACATACTTTGCATAAAAA
>NW_009964698.1:0-781 GCF_000747805.2 Chaetura pelagica | reverse complement strand
CTGTATCCTCTCTTTCCTGCATAAATGACTTATGCATCTCATGCATTCAGTGACATTGACCTGAATATCTTAATTCCCTGTTGACCATGGAAAGCTTGATAATCATCCCTTTGGCTTAAGCCTTGGCAAAGGAAAACTACATTTTGAATGTGAGGTAGCTCAATGCTAGCATGAAAATAAGTCTTTCAAGAAGTCATTAATTGTAACCAACATTTAGGTTAGTAGCTAGTTCTTGAGAGGAAAAGCAATATCTAAGAAAAAGCCTCTGTTAATTTGTTCAGACCAGTAGTATGAGACTTTTGTCAAGTACTCACTACCAGAGAGAAGGAAAGATAGGTGACCGAAGTGTGGCTTGCTTGTGCTAATAAGCTAGGATGAATACTTCCACAAAGAGAGATTGCTGGATCAGTTGATAGATTCTTTGGAAATGTGTATCACTAGAATAATAGAGAGGTCAGTCTGATTAAAAATCCTCTAACTTCTTGAAATATTTGCTTTTCCTTGCTTCTTCACAGAATGTGACTTTTACAACTGTCCAAAGAAAATACTTCAATGAAACAAAAGGTTTGGAATACATAGAGCAATTGTGTGCATCTGAATTTAGCACCATTTTCATGGAGATTCAATCAAAGTATGTTTAACTAAGGAGAAGACACCATGTCCAGATACGTTTTTAACAGCTTGTTTACATTCTTAGTACACAAGTCTGGGGCTTGTTGCAGAAATTAGAGTATCATAACAGAGCTATTATTTTATTTTGCTCTCCAGTGTCAGTGTTTCT
>NW_009964697.1:0-780 GCF_000747805.2 Chaetura pelagica | reverse complement strand
TGTCTGTCTGTCTGTCTATCTGTCTATCTATGTATCTATAACTGCTGTGATTGTTGAAGGAAAAATAAGGCAAAGAGCTGGGTTTTACACATGAACAAAAAGAGCATCCGTTTCTGCAGAAAATTCTGTACTTTGGGGCTGGCTACATAGAAAACCTGAGCTCTCCAGCTCTTAAATATGAACTTTTGTTCCACATACTTTCACCCTCACTCACTTCAGATGTATGGTTGCATTAAAACTCTTCATTATTAAGATCATCGTTTTCACAAGAGGAATGTTTTCTACTTCCAATAAATTTAAACTGCCGCTGTTTTGTGTGAGACATTTTGGCATATGACCATAAACATATCAAACAAACAAGTAGAGTGAGTTTCCTTTGTTTGCTATTTAAAAGCACCCCAATTGTTAATTATCAGGGAAGCATACAGGGGAAAACGAGGGACCTCTAACAGGCTACATCCAATAAAGTCACCAAAATCCTAACATTCCACACAGAACAAGCATAAGTCATCTGTTTATCTCCTTTTTTGCCATGCTATAGTAAGAAGTGAAATTGTTAACAGTGCTGATACTGAGGTTGTTATAATTAGATAGATCATCATTAACATCCTCTTTAAATGATCTGGGATCCTTTCAGCCTCTCTCTAGGGAATTGTCTCTGCTTCTCTCCCAGCTGAGTCATTGGACTGCATGTGAAAGTATTTAACAATATTTTGCAGGGTGTAGTTACAAGCCCTAGTACAGGAGATGGAGTTTATATAGACTCTTCCGGCAGAATTT
>NW_009964696.1:0-781 GCF_000747805.2 Chaetura pelagica | reverse complement strand
TCTTCTTCCCACCTGTCATGGCAAATAAGAGCTCCAGGATGAGATGCCTGCATTTTGCTGCACCAGGTGTGGGTATCTACCCAGAGCACAGGGGAAATTGAGATGGACATCAAGTGATGCCAGGATGGGACAAGCAGTCCTGTAAGGTGGATATAAACCAGCCCCTCATCCCGGCCAATTGGCATACACAGGGTGTACAGCTCTTTCCCATTCCTTAGAAACCCACAGTCTTCTCCATGTCCTATACCAGAGGTGGTTTGGGGGTCTGGAAGGAGAAAGAGAACTACTTGTGTTGCTCCACAACCTCTGATTTTTCTGGCCAACTGAATAACCACATTAGAGGCATTTCAGTCCATCTTGGTCAGGAGGATGTGATTATTTCTCAGCCTGAAGGGTACAGCAAGAAGAACAGCTGCTTCTGGCCTCATCTGAGACCCCACTTCCCAAGAACCATAAGCACATCTCAGAAGAAATGTAAGTATTTACACCACACTAACACCTAGCCCAGCACCCACATTTACTCAGGTGCAAGGTAGAGATCTCCAGTGTTTACTTCAGTTATCTCCTAGGCCCTGACAACTTGCTCATAAGGAGCACACAGGAGCCTTGGGAAGTGCTGGTCCCCAACGCAGATGCTGCTACAGTGTGGTGAGTTCAGGCAGCCCATGAGCAGTGTAGGACATGGTCAATACACTGATGTTCCTGCCCTTTTTTCTTTTTGATCTAAGAGAGTAGATATTTTGGAGACCTTGGGAAGGGAAGACAAGCTCCTTAAAGATCT
>NW_009964695.1:0-780 GCF_000747805.2 Chaetura pelagica | reverse complement strand
CACAACAAAAAAACCCACAAATCCTTCACATGAAAAATAATTGCAACAAACTACAAAACCAGTGATAACTTTTAAGTCTCCTGAAATTCTCACAATTGGGCAAGGTTAAGGATTTAAAAGTGATTGCTCTCAGTCAGAAAATAACTGAAGGACATTGAGTGGTCTGTGGTATATAGGAATCTGACTGGGTGATCTAAGAACTGGAAACATCTAAAGCTATGAGAAGAGTTTGGATAAGATCTTCCAGGATACCATGAAACAGAGGAATTAGGAAATCTGAACAAGGAGGCATCTGGTGCTGAGAAATATGAGAGATATCAGAGTGGACCACAGGGAAAACTGGTAGCTTAGCCAAAGTGTGAGACAGGCTCAAGCAAACATTCAGATCCCTAAGAACACAAAAGCAGCTCTGAGCTTGATCCAAAAACCAAAGTGCTGCTATATGAGTATTACAAAGTGTTCCTGAATGCTCACACACATTTTATGGGTGAAACTATTGACCCTGCCAGTTTCTTTGCTTTCTTTGTACATATCACTTCTGGCAATCTTAATTTGACTTTTTTTCAGGCACAAAGATAGGCTCAAGAAACCAGAGGAGCTAATCCTCTGAGACTTGGATGACATTTATAGAGCTTTATGTCATGCATCTGTTACAATACCGGGGGAGGAATACAGTTTCCATGTCCAAACACATTAGTCTGTTAGCATGTATCAGAAATTGCTCTCTAGAAGTACTAAGTTCAAAAAGAAATATCATAGAATCATAGAATGGATTGGGTT
>NW_009964694.1:0-780 GCF_000747805.2 Chaetura pelagica | reverse complement strand
TTGATTCATATTCTGAGTTGTGTACCTGGAAACTGGAGTATACTGTAGATGCTGCAATGGTGGCTGTTTCCAACGGGGATCTGGTGGAAACTGTCTATACCCACGATATGAGAAAGAAGACTTTTCATTACATGCTAACTATTCCAACTGCAGCTTCTAACATCTCCTTGGCTATAGGACCTTTTGAAATCCTTGTTGATCCCTACATGCATGAGGTAATAATCTTCATAAAGGACTATTTTTACTTGCAACCAGTGTTGGCCAAGAATGGGTATGTCTAGATTCCACTTCCATTAGTACAGTTATGTGATAAAACTTGTCTAGTAATGCCTGTACTTAAATTTATATCCAAAGTAAAGCCTTTCAGTTAATTTGTGCCTGAATTCATGGGCCTGCTTTAGTTGGGGTTGGTAACAGCATAATTCTCAAAATAGCTTTAAACCCACCCTGTTGCTGTTAGCAGATGAAAATTATTGCTACACATTTAATTAGTCTTCTGAACTGAATTTGACATTGAGCTTTCATTCTTAACAGATTGTTGCCGTGACATCGAAGTCCACTAGTTTATATTTGCATCTGTAGTTTCAGATTGAATGAAGGTAGACTTGACAGGCCTCTATATTCATCTTTTGAAATCATGTTTGGAAAATACTGGGAATAGCTGTGTTTTACTTGATCCAAAGGCAAACATCAGATGTAATCCTCAGCAGTAGTATTCTGTTTGCTTTTACTGTGGGACATACTCACCTGTGAAAGATAATAGCAGTTTAAAAAAAAAAA
>NW_009964693.1:0-780 GCF_000747805.2 Chaetura pelagica | reverse complement strand
TTTTTTTTTTTGTGCTCCAGAGACAAAAGCTTAAAAAAAATATCCTTGTATGGCTTATTCCCAAGTAAAATAATTTTGAAATTACTAAGAAACTGTTTTGAAAGAAACTGTTATACACCTCCAAAATCACTGCACCTGAATTAGGACGACTTTAACATGGGGAAAGTTAAACTCAGTAAATTTCAAGTGCAAGATCCTTTGAGGTGAACTCCTCTTCACTGTTTGTGTAGCACTGAGCTAATGACTGATCTGCCCATTTCACTACAGGTTCCATCTTGCAAGCTGTTATCTGGGAGTTGCATTTTAGTAACATGCATGAGCAATAACAGGCTGTTATAGCAAACATTACCTCTTCTTCTTGTTCTTGATCTGAATCTGATTCCTTGGAGTTCCAAAATGCCATGCAAAAAGAGAAGGGAAAAACAGAGCAGGCAAAATGCAGGTTTTTTTTAGAAGAAGAGAGAAGGAAAAAATGACTTTTGACAACACTAACAGAAAAGAGGAAAACGCAGCACATGTCTGCAGTTGAATTCTCCTGTCAAAAAGCAGTGAAACTGAACTGTCAGTTTGAACCACAAAAGGCGACAGAATCAAGCAAATTGCAAACAGAGAAGTTGTTTCTGGGTGTTACGACTTCTAGTGATCCTTATTTATACCAAAACTTACACATGCTTTTGCACCCATAAATTAGCACAAATAAATACTTGAGATAGTTAACAACGTTACCCATTTAACATTTTAAAATGTGTTGAGATGTGCTGGTTTTAAATGATACAAAAA
>NW_009964692.1:0-780 GCF_000747805.2 Chaetura pelagica | reverse complement strand
TTTTTTTTTTTAATAAGTATAAGCACATTACTATATATAGACAGCTGGGATTTTTCTTTGTTACATGCACCACTTCACACATTTATGTTCAATTTCATCTGCAAATAGGTTTTGTAACATCTTTTGCAGTTTTTTTGGTCATCCTTCAACTCTTCTATTTTGAACAGTGTAATTTCATCAACAACATTTGCCACTTCGTTGTTTTTTTTCTTTTCCAAGTAATTTATGTATAGGTACTGTATTATTTGGTAGTGTTGAATAGCATGTAACTCAGCATATGTGAAACCTTCTTCACAGCCTTTCTCTGCTATGAAAATTCACCTTATCCAATCTTTCGACAAATTGTACAAGACCTTTATTTCATTCCATGATTACTTAGCTTGTTTAAGAGGCTTTGGCAAGTAATCTTCTTGAAAGCCTTGTAGTTGACAGTATGAGTTGGATCTCCGTTATCCATGCACTTGTTAACTATTTTAAGTGCTATTTCCCAAGCCTAATGGTGCTCTTTCACTTCTCAAAAGCCATTCTGACTCTGAGATCATAATTAATAGTGGGATATTTTTGTTTTGAGGTTGGCTTTTTTGGCTCTTTTCTGGTAGTTTCTGCTAGCTTTCCCAGGGCAGATGGTAAGCTTACATGCATTTGTTTTCCAGGATTTTATCTGGAAACCTTTTACAAAAAATAATGCCACTTTTTGCCAAAGACAAATGTATACCTGGCTGCTTGAGTACTGTCAAGCAATACTGGTTTGGTAGCAGTTAGTTTAGCATGTTGAGCAAT
>NW_009964691.1:0-780 GCF_000747805.2 Chaetura pelagica | reverse complement strand
AGCTCTGCAGTCACAGGAGGAGCCTCTCCTTGTTGGCAGCAGCAAAGGGCAGCTGGGCAATGGATCAGGGCAGACTCCTGTCACTCCTGGAGGCATCAGGGGTTTTAACAAGCCATGCAAAGACCAGATTGGAATTGTCACAAGTTCACGCTTGGTTTGTAAGGCAATTTGAAGTCTATTTATTGACCTCGTTCCCTCCTCTGCCACCTGCAGGATACAGAGGGAAGGAAAGCTGCCCAGCAAGAAGCCTTGCCAGGACCTGCCACAAGAGGCCCCTGATAGAAGCCTCTCTAGGCAGGAAGAGGTGAAGGCTGACACCAGCCAGGAGTTGAGTTGGAAAAGCATCAGTGTTTCAAGGAGGAGTGCAGGACACTGCAAAGTGCTACTAAAAGCACCTACATCTTCCTCCAGCAGAAGGATGCATCCTCTCAGGGGTTCCTAAACCCACCCTGGTCTCATCCAACCATTTCACAATCCAAATCCAAGCACAAAGTCTCTCCAGGTTTCTTTCCCCATGCACTGAAGCACTTGGCTTCCTCCTCTAATGCAAGGAGCAGGGATGCAGTAGGAAAGCTTGGGGATGGGGAAAAGAAGAATAAGAAAGCACAGGGCCATGTGCTAAGCAGCTAATAAACCTCTGCCCTCCCACACCAGACAGCAGCAGGAAGAATTAGCAGAGTATGTCCCACAACCTGATCCTGCTCCCACACTGGCCAGTCACAGCATCCTCTTTTTTTCAACACTAAGGGCAGAAATGTATAGAATGACTTGAGTTGGAAG
>NW_009964690.1:0-779 GCF_000747805.2 Chaetura pelagica | reverse complement strand
GAGCTACCTGTAACTAACTCATATCAGCATTTCTGTGGACATAAATATAAGCCAGTACATGTTCTGTCCTCGCACATTCCTCGTGGCCAGTTATTTACCTTCAAAGCTAATGTTCTACAGATCTTTCCCTTCAGGAGAACTGGGACTGCCTGAAAATCAGAAAACACTCAGCAAAAATAACCATCATGAAGGAAAGTGTTAACACAACATGCTAAACTCTGCCCAGGACACCAGCTTTCAAAATGCTATTTCCAGCTTGCAGATTCTCAAGCTTGCAGCTGAGAAACTGTTTCAGACAGCACAAAAAGCTGTATCTAACATTTTCTGACAGCGCCATCTTGTCTGGAAGTAACACCAAAAGCAGGTGTACACGAAAAGGCAAGGATGTTTTCACCCTTGTTGCTACAAAAACTTTGAAGCTATCAAAATAATCAGAAAATTGAACCCAAAATATGGCAAGAAACCAGTCAGCCTTCCTTCCAGCAGCTTCAGTTGGAAGATCAATGTGATCTTGACAGTATTGATATTGTCTGGCCTTTACAGCTTTTCAGATGTGTGTTTAAAGTGCATTAAAGAAAGCCAAACTCTAAGAGTGAAAACAGAACTAGCTATAATAGAAGAACTCAGTCAAGGGAACAAAATCGTGTTGCAGTCCACAGAGAGTCCAGAACAGAAAGGTGTGCACTTACCATTGATCAAGACAAATAAAACCCAGAATAAAGGTTAAATAAAACAACAAGAAAGGTACCAAAAGCCACTGAAAATGACAAGAAAAAGGA
>NW_009964689.1:0-780 GCF_000747805.2 Chaetura pelagica | reverse complement strand
TTTTTTTTTTTCATCTTTCACAGATCTTTCATTACTATAACCACCACAATTCTCAATTATTTGGTTGTCACAATAAGATAGACTTTTTTTTAAGACCTCATCAGGTATCATTATCCTTTTGCCAGGTAGCCTGTCAAGTGCACTAATAGCTTCTGTTCCACAAAACTTTCAGTGATCATGAAGAACAAAGAATTACAGGCATGCATTTATTCTCAAAACCAGTAAAAGCATCTCAGTAACTGCAACTAAATGCAAATGCTTTAACTTTTTGGAGCAAGATTCACTGCTGACATTCTTCTTGCATCCTATTCCCTCAATTCTTGCTGAAGCTAAAAGGCAGGAGAACTATTTGGGATGCAAGCTTTAAGGGTCAAGGGAGTTACTGCAGTGAGTTGTGCTGGAATCAATCTTGGCAAAGGGGAAACAGGAAAAAAAAACCTGCCGACCTGCCTGGCAGCTACTGCTTTCTTCCTGTCTGAGGATGTGGGAATAACACAAAAATAAGTAAAGCGATGTATGTCACTGTTTGGGAATCACTAACCTAGGAAACAAGCATCAAATTAGGGCTCTGCAAATTTTAGGTTCTACTCCCAGTTTACCAATAGATCATATTCCAGACCTCAGTTTTTCATGTTAGAACAACATCAACCTTTGGAAAGAACATTAGTTTATATGAATGAAAAGTCGTGAGAGTGAGAAAAGGCTCTACTGTTAATTCTGTTGAAGAAAAGAAAAGAAAAAAGTAATAATTAATAATTTTACAATTTTAGAACATTTTTT
>NW_009964688.1:0-779 GCF_000747805.2 Chaetura pelagica | reverse complement strand
CCCAGTTCCCTCAGCCTCTCCTCATAGGCCAGATGCCACACCTCTTTCTGAAAGTGTAAAATGAGCTAGCTCATCTTTCCTTTAGAATTGGTGGTACCAGCTTAGCAAATAACTCACTCAAGAGGAAAGGTCAACTGGTGCCATTTGCAAAGAAGACAACTCTCCACCTTGTTTGTATTATCAATTGCTTGGAGAATTCTGGTCAGCCTCTCTTACAGTCATCTGAAAGCCAGTGGCTGCTAGAAGATGCTTGATTTAAAGTGCTGCTCTCCAAATTGCTTCCCCAAGTTTGTGCTTAGCAGTTGTAGTTCTTGATTTATCCACCAGTAAGCCACATTCTCCCTAATTCAGTTTAAACTTCTCTCCTAGGAATGCTCCTGGTTTTCTGTTTTGCTTTCACTGAACTGAGCCACAGATTACATTTGTTAGGTTATAAGTACATAGGCCTGTATTTTGAACAGAAACAAGATCGAGTAGACTTCTAAGTCTTCTGCGTTGCCTTGGCCACGAGCTGCCTTGTGTTCAAAAGGGACCCTTAACTATAGTTGTGAAAAGGAATTAAGGGTTTGTGGGTTTTTCTAACCAGTTACATTAGCTGTTGTAAATTACCTAATTATACAGGCAAGTGTGGCTCAATCTCATTTGCACATCTCTTGTGCCTGCCACTTCCTTACCTGGCATGGGCATCTAGAGTAGGGTCACTGGCAAAATTCTCCTTGTAGTATCTCATGGAGGACACAATGGAGGATGTCACCCAATAAATCATCACATTGGTCAAA
>NW_009964687.1:0-780 GCF_000747805.2 Chaetura pelagica | reverse complement strand
TGATGAATGACCCTGTGTTTCATCCTAAGTAACATTCTTGCAAATGCCTCTCTTCATCAGGTCTACTTCCTTAAAAAAGCCCCTCTTTTAATGTTTTTGGCCTCAATATGTCGTGGCTGTCAGAGCCACCTGCTAATGACAGACACATGAACTGTGGCTGCAGGTCCCCAGGCAGGGCTGTGTCACCTCATGTCCCCACTGGAGCTCTCCAGCTGAAACCTGTGGTGTCCTTTGTCTGTGGAGTGTGATGGATGCTGTGCCACAGGGATGCATTGTGATGGGTTATCAGGAGATGAACGGCAGCCCAGACATCCCACAATGATGAGTTGGGGGCACGGAGGAGCTATTTTATTGACAAAGGGGCTTTGTGGTTCTCTGTGGCTGAATATTGCTGATGTAGAGTTAGAGGAGAGACCTTGTTGGGAAGATGGTATTTCCCATAACCAGGAGAAAAAAAAAATCAACTGTCAAAAGCTGATTTAAAAACAAAGGAAGATTTTAATAAGATTTATGGACATAAGCAGCAGAGATGGTCTCTGACACCAGACGTTTCAAGACTGACCTTCTACTTTTGATCTGTGAGTTTATGTGCCTATCCAAGTGTGCTGTAGATATTGCCCTGAGGTATCTGGAGAGAGCACCAAAATGCTTTTTGTCTGTCTACTCAGCCAGAAAGATGCAGTTAGAGTCTCTCTTCTTTCTCTGAGTCTAGGATTTGAGTCGAATCTCTTTTTACAGAAAATGTATATATCTTGAAAGCTTTGTGGCTTTCATGTCTTC
>NW_009964686.1:0-779 GCF_000747805.2 Chaetura pelagica | reverse complement strand
GATGGTGGGGACAGGGCAGGACAGAGCCTGGCTTGGGTGATGCTGTGCAGGTACCAGCAAAGGACCTTCATCCCCAGGGACATCCCACCTCCCTGACCCCAGCCACTGCTTTGCAGCAGAGTGTGTGCCAGGAAAACCCAAAGGTGGAAGGAAGAAATCATCCCAGAGCAAGAAGTGAAGCTGCCCCAGGAGGGAGGGCTCAGAGCAGCTTTGCCCTCATGCTGGAGCCAATCTCGACGTGCACGAAACTTACTGGATTTTTGATTCTACATTCAGGTCTTTCACTGCAGAAAATGCAGCAGGACAGAAAAAACATGACACTCAGAGGCATTTTTTATTTTTTTTTGCTTTGGTTTGTTTATCAGCAAGATAAGATTAAGATTCTGGGCTGTGGAATAAAGGAATGTCTTGCATTTGTTCCTTTTGGGGCACGGGGAGTGCGTTTGTTTCCTAGGATCCAAATTCATTGTTCATGCTCTGAATAAAAATCCCAGGGCTGGGAGACTGGATCTCTTGGCACCATTTCCACTGTAACTTCACAAACAGAGCAGGGATTTGATTTTTCCCAAAGTTCTGCTGCTGTGTTTGGTCTCTGAGCTGCTTTCCCAATTTCTCTGTTAAGTTTTGCCTCCGCTCGTTTTCTTCGCCTCCTGTTTCCCCCGGCAGCAGGTCCTGCCCAGGGAGGAGAGGGGAGCAGGGAGGTGCATGAAGTAGAACTGTTCGGGTTGGAAAAGCCCTTGAAGATCATGTCCAACCATTCCCCCAGCCCTGCCCAGGCC
>NW_009964685.1:0-779 GCF_000747805.2 Chaetura pelagica | reverse complement strand
TTTTTTTTTCTTTCTTGTGTATTGATGGAGCTTTAGAGTGTTCTGCAGTTGTTGATGGCCAGAGTAGCTTCCTTCAGTAAACTACCTGAATAAACCTACCTGAAAGCAGGGTTGTTAACTGGGACAAGTGCTTGACTCTTCTGGCAGAGGTTGTCTGGAAGCACCAAGAGTGTGTCTTGCTTCAGTGAACAATCACAACAATCAGCAGCAATCACTTGGCTCTTGAGATGTTACCTCTGATAGGAAGCGATGGCTTTGCATTCTTGGTGACAGCTGGATGCAGTGAGTGAGCATGCTGGAGGAGTCAGTGTTGGAGTCTTCATGTCAGTGGACAGAAGGGTCAGACAACCTTTAATAAGCAAACCTTGATTCCTTCTCATCTTGTGAACAAAGCTGTACATACCTATCGTTCCTCTGCTGGTTACACCTTCCCTGAGCGAGTCAGGTCTGGCTTTGCCTATGGCTCCTGAGTGTACTCAGTTCAGACACCTATGCCTGGGAATGTCAGAGGGAAACAGATACTGTTTGCTTACTGTGGCTCTAGGCCCAAAGCCAAGGAACCAGAATTTGTGCCTTTTTTAACCAAAGGAGGCCTGGGAGGTGGGACATCTGAAGTCCAAGGTAAAGCAATGTTCTCAAAGTACATTTTCCTAGCAAGGCAAGTAGCAGTTTTTCTTGAGAAAAGGCAAATACATTTTTTGCATCCGAAGACACATCTTTTTCCATGTAATTCAGAAAAAAAAAGACCCACTTTTCAGCTTAATATTTTTAGACTGAAA
>NW_009964684.1:0-779 GCF_000747805.2 Chaetura pelagica | reverse complement strand
GGGGTGTGTTGCTCAAAAGTGGATTTGGCTTCAGAATTTGATGCAAGAATCTGCTGAAAATAAAGCCTGGGTGGGGGGAGGGGAAGTGTGTTCTTAATGTCACAAAGTGGGGGATCGTGGAGTTGAGGGAGAGCTTGGGAGTTGATAAATATGGTTTCCTGAGCTAACCAAGGCAAAATATCTCAACCCTGGAGTCCAGGAGAAGAAAACATCTCGGGTTTTATCATGTAGAAATGTGGAATTAATCAGAGTTGGGAATGTGAACAAATAAGCTGCAGTTTGAGGGTAATTAGTGGGAGTGAAAGTGATGCTTGGCCAGGCAGGCATCACCCTCCAGCCCCCCAAACCCAGGATGGTTTTCACCCTGAAACAATAATCACCATAAAATGGGACTATATAAATGATAAAAACACCCACAAATGCATAAATATCCATACAATTAAAGCAGAAAGAAGCTGGTTTGTTGCTGGGTGTTCATTCTGCTTCTGGGCCAAATGCTGCTCAGTGATTTAAAACCAAACCCAACAAATGCTAAAGGTGAAGATTCCAAGATCAGGTTGATTGGGAGGGTCACCCTGGTTATTGTTTCCACCTTTGTTATTTTTTTCCCCCCCTGATTTATAACCTTGGTCTCTTCAATCTATAAATGCACCAAGAAGGGAAATGATCTGCCTGGAAATGGGATTTCAGGAGCTGAAGGGAGGCTGGGACCAAGCTGGTGTTTCCAAAACCCAGCAACTTCTTGGAAATCCCAGCAGCCCAGGTTGCTCCAAGCCCCA
>NW_009964683.1:0-778 GCF_000747805.2 Chaetura pelagica | reverse complement strand
TGCAAACATACTCAGCTATTAACTGCTCTTTCAGGCTGCTCAGCATGGCTTAGAACCTTGTGGGCTTTGGCTGGGGAAGCTGGAAGTGACACGTTGCTTTCACTAACAGGACTGAAGTGTAGAAATGACTCTCCAGCAGTTACCTGAATAGCTGGCCTAGACCTATAGAACGTTCTGGCACGTGGGTTTCTTGTCCTCCAAGGTGATGCATTGCAAGTTCCTGCAGTAAATTTGTCTACAGCAAAAACACAGACATTGATTCTTAATGGGAGCTACAAGTTCAGCAAAGTCCCTCCTAGCCTGAGCTGTGACCTAAAGACAACATCAGCTGAAGCACCAACGAATGCATCAGGTGAATCTTTCAGTGCCTCTGAAATAGGAGCTGGTATGAAACACAGACTTTCTCACTAGTCCTTTCAGGATCATTGGTCATCCTGCAGCATTTCCATCAGTGCCACAGGACCGCCCAAAGGAGGTGGTTCTGCCCCAAACAGCCTTGACTAGAACAAAGGGAACGTTTCAGTGTTGAAACTCCTCCCAAAGGCATCAGTTGCTTTTGGATTCCATTAATCTCTAACCCAATCTCCTGAGTCATCCCTGTGTTACTTGGTTTAAAATTGTTCTGTTCAAGAATCCATTTTCTGTTAATTCCAGCCCCATTCCATGAATTCAGATGATGAATTGCACAATCATCTTGACATGTGCAGTTTATACACAACCTGTGAGCATTACCATAGTTTTCCCTTGGGGTCCCAGATCTTCTCTTTGTGTCAGGCTG
>NW_009964682.1:0-779 GCF_000747805.2 Chaetura pelagica | reverse complement strand
CCCAGGAACTGCTCCTTCATCCTGCAGCTTGAAGTACCAATGACACCTGTAGCACCCAAAGTCTCTCGAAAGCAGTGAAATCCAATCCCCAAAGCCTTGTAGCAGTGATAAGCAGAGAATCACAGCAGCCAGTGCTGGAAAAATAGGAATTCAGGTAAAGCAAAAGTACCTTGACAACACTTGGCATGCAAACATCACTTAACTTGATAAACAACCAGTAATATCTAGAGTAAAAATAAAGGGTTAGGCAGGTAGGGAGATAAAGTATGAAGAACATGCTGAGCAAATAACAGCCTTTTGAGAACCAGCATTAGCATAATTACTAAACATAGGTAATTGCTGAAATAGCATTTGCTGGCAGCATTTGTGTTTCTAAATGCAACACTTTCTCTCTTCCCTACATAATTTTCTGCTAGGACTGTGGAGTGAGCTTACACTTGGCTTTTAGCTGAGAGAGCTGGTATGGAAATTGGCACCATCTGAAAGCTGAGGGGTAGAGAGGAATAAACACATTTAACACCTTTGAGTCCAACTAACCTTTTTAAACAAGGTTGTCATACATGGGGCTACATGCCTTGTTAAAATCTATATGTTACAACATCAACTCAGCATTTGTCCCAGCACCCTACTTGATACTTGATAAGATTGGACATTCTCAAATCAATTCCTATTGATTTCTCACTGCTGAAATAGGATAAGCATGTGACAAACACAATGAGTGGTTAGTACAGAAGATCAAGTCATTCCAGCACTAGAAAACAACTTGATAAAACAAGCAA
>NW_009964681.1:0-779 GCF_000747805.2 Chaetura pelagica | reverse complement strand
CTGTATTATATGTGTTATTCTTAAGCTACATGTGATGTGTTGCATGTTGTGTGTGTTTATCATGTTACATGTTATGTCCTATAGCATGTTTTCATGTGCTGCATGTGTTCTTGTTTGTGTTACATGTTTTTCATGTGTCACATGTTACATGCTATATTATGTGATATATTGTATGTGTCATGTTCTTCTCATGTTACATATGTCTTAGGTCACATGTCACATGTTCTTTTCATGTTCTGTGTCTTGTGTGTTTCTCACGTCATGTCTTAAGTCACATGTCATGTGTTCTTTACGTGTTACATGTCATGTGTTATGTTCATGTTACGTGTCCTGTGTCACGTGTGTCATGTTTTTTCCATGTTACATGTCGTGTGTTCCCCTCATGTCACACATGTTCCAGGTCACATGTGTCACATGTTCTTGCTATGTCACATGTCACGTCTGTCCATCTCATGTCACACTTGTCCGAGGTCACGTGTGTCAATTTTGTCACATGTTCTTTGTATGTCACATGTCATGTGTTTTCTCCTCATGTCACACGTGTCTCAGGTCACGTGTGTCACGTGTCACGTGTCTCTGCCTCCCGTGTCCCCTCCCACGTCCCCCTCATGTCACGTGACGCGTCTCCTGTGGCGCACACGTGTCACGTGACCTGTCGTGTCACGTGTGATGTCACCCCTGCCCCTCTGACCTCACGTGGGTTCCTGTGACGTCACGTGTGCCCCCCCACGTGACCCCCTACGGGGGCGGGGCTTGGCTGAGGGGGCGGGGCTTAGACA
>NW_009964680.1:0-778 GCF_000747805.2 Chaetura pelagica | reverse complement strand
GGTCCTTTCCAACCCAAACTCTTCTATGATTGTATGATTATTATTATTCAAGTTAGTGTTCACAGTCTATTTTTCCACTCACTTTGCTGAAGTGAGTGAGTACAAAGATTGGCCATGTTCTGGAATACTGCACTGGGGGAAAAAAGTGCCTACTAGACTTACTTAACTGCAGGTTTTATAGGTTGTACATGAGGCAAAAAATAATAATGAAGTACTAAAGTACTTTTTATGTTAAGGCAAGTTTGCCCCAGACAACTATATCCTACTTCTGCCTCTTGCCATATGAGTTCCCATGAAACAGGTGGCCTAAGCCAAAACCGATTTTTTTTCACAGTAGCATTCCTCTTATGTGCTCAACTTAAGAACCTGTGGATGAAGAAACATCTCTGCAGCAGATGTTTGTGGGAGAGTGTATGTTGAATCCAAATGCTGTTAAATGCTAAGCACGGTGCAAAATTACACTGCACTGCAACACATGTGTGAGGGAGATGGACAGCACAGGCAATCTTAATTCTGGCATCACACAGCTTTCAGGCTGCTTCACTGGTAACAACCTTTGTCATAGTTTCAAACTACAGTTTGGTACTCAAAACATGCAGCATGTTTGAAAAATCCATAAGGTTGATAACAACAAATAATTCAAAATCATAATGAAGCAAAAGGCAGCAGAGCGTACGTGCATGTCAGGGTAGCTCACTGTGACCCTTCCTTTCTAACGTGGCATGTAAGTCCTTCATTTTGACAGATTTTTTTCTGCCATACCAATTTTTTTTTTTTT
>NW_009964679.1:0-778 GCF_000747805.2 Chaetura pelagica | reverse complement strand
ATTTTATTTTTTTTTTCTCTTGAGTAACTGTTAGAAAACAGGATTTAGTGGCAAGCTATGTTGTTCTTCTCTACTGCTTCTTAACTACTAGGGGTTTTACTCAACTTACTTACATAGCTTCTGTCCTGAGCTGCACTTTTGCAGTCCTGCTCTTGTGGTGTGCCTAACTGAGAGCACTGATTTTGTACTTGTCAGAAAATTAAAAATTATGTTGATTGTGCAGATAAAAGAAAGCACCAGAATACACTTTTTACAGCCTATTGTCAGAGTTGTTCTACAGTCAGTTGCAAAGCTGAACAAAAAAAGGCATGTGCTTCCAAGTGAAGTAGGTAAGCCGAGTTATCAGTGTCCTGGATGGAGCCTGTGACAAGTATTTGTCTGTGTAACTGAGGTGTCTCTGAAGAACTAACAGTAAAGTTACAGTAAAAGCTAGTTTCTTACAAACTGATTCATTTCCAGTTAGAAGGTATGATCAGTGTTAACCAAGGAAGTAGGTGCTTTGAATTAGAATTGGCAGCTCTGAGTAATGAAGAGCCACATTTCTTAGCTTGCAGTGGGTGGGAATTACTAGTAATTTATTTTTCATTTTCCAGTTAAGAAGGAAGTGTTAGTGAGAGCAGGATGAAAAGGTGTCTTGGTGTTAGGTCAGCTTAGAGGCATAATGGGCAGCATCTTAGCCCTTGGAGTCCTGTTTGTGTTATTGTTTGGGGTTTTTTGGTGGTGTTTTTTGTTTGCTTGGGGTTTTTTGTTATGTTTGGTTTTGTTGTTTTGTTTTTTT
>NW_009964678.1:0-778 GCF_000747805.2 Chaetura pelagica | reverse complement strand
ACAGCAAGTACACAATTTTTTTTACCTGCTGATATAACTTGCAAGTATGTTCTCATATGTCTAATAGATTGATACACATTAGCAAAGTCGTCCTTACCTGATGTTATAATTCCTCACCTCTAAAATAATTTGTATGCATAATCTGTTTCTGTTTACATGCAAAATTATAATTGCACAGGAACTTAAACAAATGTAGCCTATTTTCTGAGTGTCAGCCATGGTCTGGATGCTTTCTACAATAATAAGCATCAATCCTTCATGCAGATAAGAAGTGACAAATATTTTTCTCATGTTAGAATTGATTTTTGAAAATGGAGTTTGTTTAAAGTGGTCTAATAATCTTTGTTACTTTTCACAGTTGTTCAATGCACAACATCCTCATGCAGTCATAATCAAGTGGGTGATAAAGTGTTTCACTCATCAGTGAGAAAGTAGACCTAAGGAATGCCTTGTGCACCCAATGTCAGTAACAGTTTTATGTTTAGCTGGCAAATAAGAAGTTACACTTCCTGACAAACCTAGCTGAAAAATCTCCCTTACCTTTTCAAAATACAACAAGTCTGTTTCTGTTACTTCAGTTCCCACCTTCTTCTAATGTAGAAGCGATTAGATGCTTACCCCTCAAAGTCAATTGTACATCTGTATATTAAGACAAGTTCTCTGTATGAGAGCTTGCTGAGGAAACTCAAGATGAACTTCTCTGATGCAGGGAGAGTCTTCCATTTTCTGTAGGTAGTTCATAGGAAGACAAAACCAAACCAAAACAGAACAAAACAAA
>NW_009964677.1:0-777 GCF_000747805.2 Chaetura pelagica | reverse complement strand
CCACCAGGAAAAACTTCTCTCAGTGTTAAAACCTGCTGCATCTTCAATGTAACAGTACATGGCACTAATGCTCAGAGGAGAAGAATGCAGGAAAGAATGTATTATTCCTTGATGTACATGAGAGCTACTGTAAGTGCTAATGGTATTCACATGCACATTTGGAGACAGCTGTATTCCATCAACTGAAAACCGGATGGTCAAGGGTGTATTTAATAAAAATATCATTCACCTTAAATGCACTCTTTATAAAATGTCAATTATGTTTTCATGTCCTTAGACCAGAAAATATTAAATAATAAATGCAGAATGAAGGCAGAAAAATCAAAAGAATAAATTAACAATCAATGTATTGTAAAAGCCATAAGCAAGTATTATCAAGTCATAAAGTGAAGTTAGTAAAGAAATAACCTTATGCTATGGTAGGGACATTTCAGTTAAAATTAATAAGAGCAGGAAGACATTTTCCCAGCACCCTTGGACAGAATTTCATTTTGGATCCAATGCTTACAATGACAGGGAAAAAAACAACATACCAGAACTAAGTGAAATATTAAATTCCCCATGAAGGGAAAGATTTGCTTCTGCCCTTCACCTCACTTTCTTTTCCAGTGAGCAAGATAATGAAACAAGAAACAAAGGGGAATGGACTGTTACTACTCACACAATGCTGCAATGCAAATCCAGTTATCCAAAAGAGATGTTGCAAAGCAAACACACTGATTTTCTAGATAGCTTTGTGCCAAATTTATGCTAATAAGTGGAATCCTTTTTTTTTTT
>NW_009964676.1:0-777 GCF_000747805.2 Chaetura pelagica | reverse complement strand
CACTCTTTCTTTGTTTTATCATCACAAACGCATTTGGGAGTGGAAGACAGGCAGCATTTGACAGAGCTTCACTTAATAACATGATCCAGAAATACAAGAAGTATATCAGTAAATGTTGTGAGCACTGAAAATTGTTCATGGAGCCATGGATGACAAAATTACTAAACCTTATCTTTTTAGTCCACACAAACACCCAGATTCTGTTTTCCTACTCTTCACCCATAATAAAAGACCCAAAGGTGATACACCTTTGCGTGGAAGAAGTAATGTGGACTGTCATCATGCATTTATCTCACAGCAATAGGACCCTTAAATGGTTTTATACTGCATTACAGTACTACAGCTGTTGAACTGGGCAGTGGTAATGATGAGGGTTATTTTGCCAGCCATCAACAGATGGCACGTTACTGTGCAAAATGCTGTGGTGCTGTGAAGACAGTGGGTGAAATCCCAGACTAGGACCAAAGTTTTGCTGTCAGCCTGGACGGTGCTTCAGCAATTTGCTTCTCATCACCCTAGCAATCAGAGAACTGTATTAATTATGTTCCTCTCAGCAGAATACATAAAGCCAGCCATTTGTATCAGAAAAGTTGTTGCGCTGTTTGACAGCCCTGTAGAACACCTTAAATGGTCAACATGAAGACAGTATAGAAATACAAAATGCTACCCATAAAAGTAGAGGTGAAATGGATCATTTTGTGAAAGGAAATAGGTCAAAGTTTATGCCACTTGAAGTCCCAAGTTTTCCCACTGGATTGCAGAAAAAAAAAAAAAAAA
>NW_009964675.1:0-778 GCF_000747805.2 Chaetura pelagica | reverse complement strand
GCCTTACAAAGTTCTTCCCTGGTACTGGGAAAACTGAACCTTTGATTCTGTCCAGGACCTATGAAAACATAAGAGATTTGTCTGACTGAAGATGCAAAAAGGAAAAAAACCACCCTCAGTATCTGGATAAAGCATAGGTCAGACAATAGTTCTCCTCTGGAGTGGAGTATTAACCTGGTACGTGTCCACGTCGAAGAACGTCTGGTAGTAATCAAATGTCCAGAAAGGGGCACTTTTCTTCTGTCCTGCAAGCAGCTGTGTGGGGGGAAAGGCAACATGAAAAACATGATAAGCATGCTAATTATGCATTACTAGTTCATTTACACAATAGTTAAATGATTTCTGTATCCAGATGAAAACAAACTCAACAGGGTGGCACTTACTATATCATTATTTAACAGCTCTAGTATTTGTTAGCAGCAGCTGGTTTCTTATCTCCCTGCAAGCAGAAGAGGGGCCTGGGGTTCTAAAGAGCAGCCAGATCCTACTTCCCAACACACCATTTATAACACATGCCTTCATCAGCATCAGGCCTTCAGACAAGCTCTGGCTGTTTCCAACTTTCCTGCTCTCCTGCCAGAGCCAATCCCACAGCAGAACCAACAGAAACAAACACGGGGCTGGGTTTTCAGCTGCTGCTGTGCTCGTCTCCTGGCACATTTACTTAAGCTTAAATCACCACCATTTCAGTACCATTTCCTGGCTGCAAACCAGAACAGCTAAAGAGCCAACACAGGTTTGCTTCTGCCAGCTCGGCCATGGACAAAGCGTCCTGTGA
>NW_009964674.1:0-778 GCF_000747805.2 Chaetura pelagica | reverse complement strand
AAAAAAAGATAATTTCTCACCTATAATACAACACTGCTACCCACCCCAGAGGGAAATTTTTTTCCTGTCATATAATCTCACAATCGTATTTAAAAATGACTGTAATTCTAATCAACAACTTGCTGAATTGCTGTACATACATCAGGGCAGCATCACATAGGTTTCCTCATTTACTGTACAAGTCAGGACTGTGCTACCTGCAGCCAGCGTGGGTAACAGGAGATGCTCAGATGGGGTGTGGAGAACAGCCAAATAGATGAAGGTGAGATTTTTGAGAGCAATTTGTGTTGGCCTGTCTTTTGTGCCTTTGAAGTGAGGGGAAGGCCCTTTTGGGAGGGGAGAGGTAGGCAAACACTCAGGACTTGGGAAAATCTGAGCCTAAAAAGACAGATAAAGGCTATGAGTCTCTAAGGGTATTAGTACAAGATTTGCTGATGTTGAATGCTAGTTCAAAAATGTACCCGCAGGAATCCTTCGAGGCTTAGAGCTGACAGTCATGTAGATTTGGGTATTCTTGCAGTAAAAAGGATATTTTGCATGGCTAAAAACAGGTTTTGGCACTGTTGAATTTATTATAGATGTAAATAGATGAATATACACATACAGCAGCTGACAGAGGCACTGAAAATATATTGGTAATCGTTTGGAAATAACCCATATCACATGATCTCTCTCTGCAATACATCCCATTTCACACCTGCCTTAGCATTAGTGTCTTTTGGAAGTACCCCTGTGGTTGCAGTTTATCTGCCATGCACCTTTTTATTTGAACTGCACA
>NW_009964673.1:0-777 GCF_000747805.2 Chaetura pelagica | reverse complement strand
AGTGCCTTGTGTTTTCAGCCTTCATTTGTATTGCTTTGCTGCTGATTGTGTTTCCCTGCACTTCATTACTTTTTAGAGTGAAACTGGAGTCTGGCAAAATGATGTGAAGACCCTTGAAATGTGTCTTCCCTTTAGGATGGAAAAAAAACCCCACAACACCTAAGTGGAGTCTGTGGAGCTTCTACCTGTACCTTCCTTATGAATTTATTTCCCCCTCCTTTTGTTGATAAGGAGCTTGTATTTATGCAACAGCTTTGATCCAAGTGGCACACAGAGCACCCCGAGATCTCTTCATCTGTCACTGAGGCACAACGAGAGAGTGACAGGGCACAGACATGCTGCAAGGCAGGGAATATTGGATGCTTCACCCAGCTTGATGTTGCAGGGGAACTTGGAGCAATAGCAGGCAGCTACTGGAGCTGGGAACAAACCAGAGCACCTGCACGTAGAAAGTACCAGGAAGGCCTTGGAGACATGAAAAAAGTCCCAATATCCTCTGCAAAAATGGGTCCCTTAATTAATGCAGCCCCTTTCTCCAGCAATAGGCAGAGTTGTTGCTTGAGTGCCTCCCAAGAGGGAAAAAAATGCTTCTTGCCAAACTTTGTGGCTCTATGTGCATCTGGGGAGGCTTCACTGGGATTGTGCTTCCTTTGACCAGAGGAAGAGTTTGAGCCAGAGGTAGAGGTTGAGCCAGAAGCAGAACTTCTTGTCTGAAGAAGCAAACCAAAGCTTTTCCAAAGCAAACACCCCTTTTTCTTCTCTCTCTTTTTTTTTTTT
>NW_009964672.1:0-777 GCF_000747805.2 Chaetura pelagica | reverse complement strand
TTTTTTTTTCCTAGTTACAAATGTCAATGGATTCATAGCTCAAACATTCCAAATCTTGATGTTTTAGAGACAACTCATTTTAAATTTTATTAGTTTACTTTTAGTTTGTTGACATTAATAATTTAAAGCACTGAAGGCTTAAACTTTAGTATATGTTGGAATGTGCTATTTTCAGCTTTGGACTCTGGAAACAGAAGCTTACAGAAACAGCAAATCTCACAAGACACATGATTAGTTCACACTTTCAAAACTTTAATTTTAGTAACATCTTTAATGGTATCCCTTTATTTCGAAGGATCAAGAAATTTAAACTCTGTGCAGTCATGGGAAAGAAAACAATTGGAAGTACCTTAATAGAGCACACCTGTAAAGCTCTGAAATCAGTGTGAAACACTGGGGCATCTGCCTAAGTCCATCTGTTTCAGTGAGAATTCAGTGCAAGTTGAAGAGGTGTGTTCTCTGTGTCTGCTAAGTGTCTGTGGGGTAATCTGTCTGTCTTATACTACTGAGTTACTATCTTTGAAACTCAAGAGTTTCAAAGCACTGTGTAGAGCTAACGTCCTGGGTGTGATTTGGCTGCAATTTTCATGCAGGTGTAAGCTGGTTGTTTTAATTATTTGGAAGTATCCTTTATCCTGAAGAAAAACATAGAGGTTTTATTATTTCATGCCACCTACATTCAACAATTTATCTTTTGCTATTTTCAGTATCTAACTTTATTGCTATATAACAACAAGGATGGGCTAGTGGACAATGTGAAGCTTAAGGGCAGTCTTG
>NW_009964671.1:0-777 GCF_000747805.2 Chaetura pelagica | reverse complement strand
TTTACTGCTAGTTAAAAGAGAGCTTACTGAAAGAAAAATAACAAACAGTAAAAGGTAAAGTTGCTTCATCATGTCTCAAGGCAGGACACATTGATGGAGCAGTAGGAAGTAAGATAGACCCTGGGAAACTCCTCTTGTAGCTAGTCTTAAAATACAGTACAAATCGTTAATCACCAGCCTTGGAGTCAAGTGATCCACATACTTTGCATATGTAGTGTCTATTCACTTAGACTGTAATGTCCCAGTTTGGATACAATGATTCTGTGAGAGACCTTGTGGACATCTGCTATTCTCCCCTTACCCACAGACTTAGTGAGTTCACTATAGAAGACAGGTTATCAAAGAATGGTTTATACCCTGACTAAATCAATCCTGGCCATTGCCGCTCACACTCATCTCCTTTGCTTACCCAAACATAGCTTCCACGAGGACTTGCTCCATGACTTTTCCAGGGACAAAAGTGAGATCTTTAATTTCCAGGATTATTTTTGCTCTGTGTTGAAGCTGTATGCAATGTCTACCTTTCTTCAGTCATTGCGAGGTCCTGGTTATGGGGGACCTCTGATCACTGTGACTTAACACATGTGATAGTGAGTGGTCTTCTAGTGATAAGTCTCTCAGCATTGCCTCTGGTGCTGTGGATGTGCATAACTGGAGGTTTCTTGAGAGACCTCTGACCCAATCCTCATCCACTACTGATAATTCTTTCTTGAAGGTAGTCTGTAGAGTCTTAAGGCCTGAGAACCATGGCAGTGAAGGGGTAAGGTAATGAAGATA
>NW_009964670.1:0-777 GCF_000747805.2 Chaetura pelagica | reverse complement strand
ACTGGTGACATCTTGTTTGTTAAGAACAGACAGCACACTCAGTCTCACCAATTCTTCCAGCTTCAGTAGAGTGCCATTATCCTGGACTTTAAACAGGAATGGTTTGGATGACCCTTCATAGCCAACTACTCTTACACAAAGTTCACCAGATGAGTTTTCAGGCCAAAATGGAAGACACTGTAAAACAAGAAATGCTTAACTTCAACAGTTCATATATGCTCAATATACTAAGCCAGCAGCAAAACAGTCTTGCATGACTAAAACTACTTCACATGCCTTAGTTCTTACCCCATTACTCACTTACGAACATCTCATCTACATTTAGTATCTGAAGAAATTGGTTAATTTACCAATATATGCAACCTGTGCTGTTCAAGTGGTCCTGAGATGTGAAGTATCGAAGTCAGGCCATCAGATGTGACAGAGTTGCTATAAGAGAACTGCTTTTTCCTTAAGTGACAGCTAGATACCAGTTGGATTGTCTACAACAACATCCAAAGGAAAAGAAAATGGAACATTACCTCTGAAGATGAGATATAATTCCATTTATTAGTTGGGTAAGAGCCATTAGGACCAATCTCTCCAACCTCTAGCTCCAGAGAAGATTTGTTTGCTATTGTGTAGAATGGAGTGAAGGTAACTATTCTGGTAAGGTTAAAACTGCTCATTTTGATGCTAACTCCAACCTGTTGAACAACAACAATTTGAGTAAATCAACAAAAACAATCATAAGAGAAAAGTAAGAATGGCAAAAGGAGAAAAGCCAACATTACTCTA
>NW_009964669.1:0-777 GCF_000747805.2 Chaetura pelagica | reverse complement strand
ACCATAACTGTAAAATCCTGACTGGAGCCAAGAGAGGCCAATCCACTTGACTTCAGTGTACTGTTTTGCCCTGGGCCATAACTGCTGAGTGCTGCCTGTTTGTGGCACGATCCAGTAGATGGCAGGAGCTGACAAATGCTGTCATTTTTGAAATGACATTTTGCCTGCCCTGCCTGCTCTGAGTCTGCAGCAAGTGTTTGTACCTCACACATTTCTGAACTGCCCTTTATAAACTCCTTCTCTCACAACCTTTTATCGTGATGCTGCAGACTCCCTGTGGGTTTGTGGGTTGAAGGAATAGATGCTTGGGCTTTCAGGTTGGGGAGAAAATACTTTCTGCTGTTATTGGGTTCTATCAGGCCTGATTTTCACAGTTTAAGCAAGAAATCTATGCTTTAGGTTTAAAAATAAAGCATGCACACTGAAATTCAAAAGCTGATATTTTTCTAAAACGCTGTGGGGAAAATGTCATCGTGTAACACTGTGGAGTGGATTAGGAACTTGCATTTCAAATCTGTTCTACTTATGGCTAAAAAAACAAGTGAAAACAATCTGATTTATTTTTTTCTTCCTAAGTCAGTGAGTGTTCTGTAATTAATATTTCAATGACAGTTTAAATCAAAAGTGTAGATGGCAAAATTGTATTAAATTTACAACATTAAAAGGACATCAGAAGGAATTGATGTACATTTTCTTACTCAAGAGAAACATGAGAGAATATATATTTGTTAAAATGTCATTTCCTGTAGGGCCACTTCTGGTTTTGTTTTTTTTTTT
>NW_009964668.1:0-776 GCF_000747805.2 Chaetura pelagica | reverse complement strand
AGTCCTGAGCACTGGCAAACCTCTATGTACACCCTACTTGCTTCATACTTGGTGCTTGTTAGTACTGGTACAGCAAAGGGCCTGTCTCTGTGCCTCCCCCCTCAACCCAAGGAAAATGAACGTGGACTAGAGTTAAATTCATGTCTTACATGAACCAGTGGAAAATCTGAATCAGTCCAAACATAGAACAGAAGAAGACAGTTTAGCCCTGTGAGCATAGCTCATGTTTCAAGATAACTGTCAAGGTCTGGCAGTAATTCATTCCCTCAGTATTGACACGGGAGCCCTCAGCTGCTGGATCTGAAAGGTTTGGCAAAATGTTGGTCTGATGTCAAGGAGCAAGGCAGATTCCTCTCCCAACCACATGTGTCTCTTGGTAGAAATGCTTTGTTCTCTGTCACTATTATTTTAGTTTTGAGAGGGTACAAATCTGATCTGAAAAAGAGGAGGGAAAATGGCAGGGAAGGAAGTGTCTTCAGCAGCTCCTATCTTCCACATGTAGTCAGAAACTGTTTGCTGTGCTGTACTGGGAACAGGAAATTTCCATTCCTGCATTGTGGAAGGAGGAACAGTGGGTTCATGGTTCTTCTCTCCCTTGGCTTCCATTTCAGATGGAATTGGTCTGCTTTTAGAGTCACATGGAGCTAATTGATGTTTAGGGGCGATGCCATGTGTAGGCAGTTTATTCCTAGAGGGTAGTAGGAAAAAACATCTATTGTGTATTAAGAACATTTGACCTTCCAAATTTTTCAACATGTATTTCATTTTTTTTTTTT
>NW_009964667.1:0-776 GCF_000747805.2 Chaetura pelagica | reverse complement strand
GTGTCCCTGCCTATGCATGGGGGTTGGAACTTAATGATGAACCATTCTATGTGCAGATTCTATTAGTTCTTTACAGATGTGTGGTTTACTGTGTTAGAAGTATTCTTTAGTATCAAATTGTGAAAAATGAAAATTCAAGGACACAATTCAAAAAACCTCTGTGGAACTGAATTTATGGAGCCAGAACATTTGAGCAACTTCAACTGTTTTCTTTGGAAGAGGTGTTGGCCCCTAGCTTCCTTGCAGAGCCTTCTGTGTGCAATCCATCACAGGAAGTTCAGAGTTGCTTTAGTTTGTGCAACAGTTTTAGGGAATCGTAATCGGCTCAGGAAAGATTTTAACTGCATTTTTGGAATATAGATCTTTATTACAAAGAACGCATGTTATGTGTGTAACGTGGTTGTCTGTAAAGGCATGTTCTGCTGGGTCTACGTTACTTAAGCAGTCCCTTAAAATCTCAACCTCTACAGTAAAGTTAAGAAAATCCTCATCCTTCCCTCCACCTAAAGAAGCCAAATGAACCCCAAACCTTAGGTCAGGCATTTGCTTAAACTGAAAAAAGCATGCAGTTTTCACATCATTTAAATGATTACCAAAATGCAGAATAACAGATACGTCCTATAGCATATTTCTTTAATGCTAGGGTAAACATTATCAGCAGACTCTTGTAAGACCCCACCTGAAATACTGTTCAGTTCTGGATCCTTCAACACAGGAAGGACGCAGAGCTCTTGAAGCGCGTCCAGAGGAGAGCCATGAAGATGGTCAGAGGGCTG
>NW_009964666.1:0-776 GCF_000747805.2 Chaetura pelagica | reverse complement strand
CCTGCCCTTGAACACTTCCTGGAAAAGGGCATCCACAGCTTCTCTGGGCAACTTCTGCCAGTATACCTAACTGCACATACATCATACCTCTTCTACTAGGTAGATATGTTGGATATGGGCTCCTTCTTCAAAGGTATCACTGTCCTACACTGTAAGTTAGGTGGCAGAATCTGAGGTGCTGTTTTGAACATAGACCGCAGGGGGTATGATGGGATTCACTCTAATCCCATCGATAGGCTGGCATCATACAGTGCAATATCAACTGTTCTGGAAAGAAAAAGAATGTTGAACTAATGGTTGGAGCTTGACAAAATGAATGTAGAAAAGAAAAATCAGTTAAAAATGGAAGATTAATTGAAGACTAATTAAATAAGAAATATTTGGAACATAAGAAAGAAGAAAAAATATCTAGACACTCACTTTAAATTGGTATAACTTTACATTCCTTGTTAAGAGCAAAAGAAATTAAAACTGAACACAAAGAACTGTGAATGAAGCAGTCTTTGCCCAAATACTTTTAAGCTGAAAACTAAGCTGCTTTTTGATTAGGCATTTGAGATCAGTGACTGAGAGATTATTTTCTTTTCAGCTAAAAAGTAGAAGTTCAAAACACACTCTCTACATTTGTAAAAAATAAATAGGGTAATGGTCATAGGATCTAAAAGTGGAGCACTAATATTTGTGCCTGGTGAAATAGAGGAAGTTCTCTGAAGGAGAACATGAACATAGAATCCTCCATTTTACAAAAAAGAAACAAAAAAACCCAAACAAAAAAA
>NW_009964665.1:0-776 GCF_000747805.2 Chaetura pelagica | reverse complement strand
TTTTTTTTTCAAAGAGAAATCTACCTGGACCTTCCAAAGTTCTCCATCTCTGGCTACTATGATGTTAAGAGCCTTTTTGAAAAAATGGGTGTGACAGAGGTGTTCAGTGACCAGGCTGATCTCTCTGGAGTGGCAGAAAATTCTAATCTGAAGGTTTCCAAAGTAAGTGTGCAAACAAAGACAGTAATCAAGGGGTTTATCTGCCTCATGTACATGTGGGTTTTATCTCTGTAAATAGGCTGATCCCACCTCTGATGCTTAGTCATAACCCTTTGATGATAATAAAGGAAGCAGAAGTTTAGGCATTAAAAGATCTGTGTTTGCTACAGGGATAGAAGATAGATAGCTATCACAAGCAAGAATCCTTCACACAGATAAGCCAAGGGGTTTCCTGAGTGTTCCAGGAAATATATGCTTTGTGCCACAAGCAAAGTGATCCTTCCCCTCTACCTTCTATTCTGCTCTTGTGAGACCACCTCTGGATTTCTCCAAGTCCAGTTTGGGACTTTCAATACAAGGGACATATTTACATACTGGAGCAGAGCGAGTCCTGTTGGAGGGTTGGCAGGATGGCAGTATGTCTGGAGCACAGGATGTACAGGGAGAAGCTGGGAGATCTGCAGTTGTTCAGTCAAGAGAAGGGAAGGTGACAGGGGTTCTTGGTACTGACTTCAGACACCTATTAAGAGGATGCACAGACGATGAACCTAGACTCTTCTTGCAGTGCACAGTGACAGGACAAGAGACCCCACACATGAGATACTCATCAGGTATTA
>NW_009964664.1:0-776 GCF_000747805.2 Chaetura pelagica | reverse complement strand
AGCAGGGTGAGACACAGGAGAAAGCACCAGAATAGTAACTGATAACAACTGATTTAGATGAATCACAGTGCACATTTATCTGGGCATAATTCTATTCTATGATTTGCACAACTTAAGTATTTAAAAACTTTCTTCCTCCCCTATCACCTGCAAAGTACTCCACTCCAACTCCTCTTGTCACTCCCTAGGGCTGGCCTGGAGCAAACTGAGATGATGATGAGCTGTATCAGGGCAGGTTTTCAGAGATGATTATAAACTTACTTTCCCGAGGTGCTGGGCCTTTGAACTGGCTCCTGATGGGTAACAGTGCCATGTTCCCAATTAGCTTGGTGTCCGAGTCCATTAAGGTTGAGTGGTAAGCCTGGAGAAGGGGGAAGGCTGGTTATTCATCCTTCCAAAAACAGACATTTCCATGTCTGATCTCACATGTCCCATCTGCCTCAAGTAGGTGCCAGGGTCTAGTTCATTAGCAATGCTTCCAGCCATTTTTCCATGCAGAAATAACCAGTCTTCTAAGGAGGCCTGGATCTCAGTGCCATTCTGATGAAGCCCATAGAAGCCTGACCACTAGCACCCCTGGTAGTTGTGGTAGTGGAAGGATGAGGTTGGTACAGTCACTGCAGGAGTGGCTTCATCCCAGGGCTGCCCCACACTGCACAGCACCAGGGGCACAGCCCTGCTCTCCTAAGTATGGGCTGTGGCACGGTTCTCTGATAGCTAGCTGGGCATTTAAAAAGGATTATATTTTATTTCTAGCTAGATGGATTAGATAATAA
>NW_009964663.1:0-776 GCF_000747805.2 Chaetura pelagica | reverse complement strand
AAAAAAAAGGATGCTGATGAAGATTTTTCTAATCAGTCTTTTGGCAAAGCACCTTGCTAACTTTAATTAGTGAGTACTTATTATTTCATTTGAAAGCCATAAACACTTTGTAAAGGGTAATAATCAATGTGACAGAAAATTTTATTTGCAATATAATGTCATATGTATTCATATCTTATTGCAATTGAATAAGATGTTGGGATGCTCAATGCTTATGTAAGACCTAACTGTGAATTAATGAAGTCCTGTTTCATGTTATCAAAAGAAATTAAGACAATTGCTGATATTAATTCTAATGTCTCTTATTTTTGTAGTGTGCTAAAACATTTATAAACTTGATGACTCATATCTCCAAGGAACAGACGGTTCAGTACATTCTCACTATGGTTGATGATATGCTGCAAGTAGGTCAATAACCTGTCTTTTTTTATAAGTCTTTAAATGCATGCTTGGATGTTTCCTTAGCCTAATTCAGGTCTCTTCAGGATTTGTCATACTGTATTAAAATATTATTTTAAATTTTCAGAAGTCTGAAGATTGTCTTTTCTGAAGATTGTCTTCAGAAGTTAAATGTTAGAACTAAATTTATATGGGTAACTTGGTCTTGTATATATGTGTTCGTGTTCTGGAAATAAAACATACCTATATGCTTTTCTGTTGGCTCTCAGCCATGTTTAGTACAAAACGTGGATGTTAAGAGATGATTTGTGATCTCATCTATTTCCCATCCTGTTGATAGGACGATAGGACTTCTAACTTGAATATACAAAGGTGTT
>NW_009964662.1:0-776 GCF_000747805.2 Chaetura pelagica | reverse complement strand
CCCCCTAGCCAATATCTCTCATACAAGATATTTGTTTCTTCTGGCAATAGAAGGAAACCTTTCCAGACATTGTCCTCTGAGAACTGCTCAGTATTTGCAGTTAAAAAGGCAGCACACATGTAAATATGTGTGTACACTAAGAAAAAGGAAAGAATAACTGTTATTGGAACACAAAGGACAGGTTGTTTTATTTTTTTGGCCCCAAGAGTTCATGCTGCATCAGATACACAGTTGGATTTCTTGGAGCACCTCCTGACCTGCAGGGTTTTACTCAAGCCCCAGACTCCCTCAGTTAATTCCTGCCATGACCCTGATTTCTCTGTCAATGGAGGACATGATTAGGACCCATTTCTTAACACTTTAGGGCTGCACATGTATCCCTGAATCCCAAAATGTTGCTAAGGAGAGCAAAGATTTTCTTATCTGTCTTCATGGATCAGTAAAAGCATTTCTTTCCCCTTCTACTACAGGAGGCCAAGCCAATTTCTTAATCCCCATCCTGCTTCTTCTGCCTCAACAGGGAGGATGGAGCTTCTGGCATTGAAATGACTTCCCTTGCAAAGGGTGCTGCCTGCAAGCTGTTCTTAGGTGCCAGCTTGGAATGTATCTAGGGAATACCTGGAGCCAGCCAGCCTTGTATAGTGCTCATGTGGAGCACCTTGGGCTTCTGGAGAGATTTGGCTAATCCACTTGGGCTGAACATGCAGAGAGGGGCTTGGTGAGAGCTGAGATGGTCCAGTCTGAACGTGTTCCCCAGCATATGGAGAACAAAATGT
>NW_009964661.1:0-775 GCF_000747805.2 Chaetura pelagica | reverse complement strand
GTCCTATCACAGGGCACAAGTGACAAGAGGTGGTCCCTGCCTTCTTAATGTCCTCATGTATTTATAGACTTCAGTTAGATCCCCCCTCACTCAGTGCTGGAGCACCCACCTTGAAGAGCAAGCTGACACAATGTTCAAGTGCAGTTTCAATTCAAGAAGGAAAAGGTGTTTAATTTGTAGTCAGGTGTTCAAAAAATTTGGGCAACTTTCAGATCTGTCTTTTCACTTCAGTAGCTACAGGAACTTCATTCTGCTTCCTTTGCATCCAGCATCTACACTAAGTGAGTCATATTCTTAAAACAAAGAATAAAGAAACATTCAAGAGTGTTAATTAATCTAAACTTGAAGGGAGTTCCATGGTTGAAGACGAATGCGCCTTCCAAATTCTGCCACATTCTCACACCAAATAGCAAGGTATCTATAAACAAATATTTTGAAGAAAATAAAAATTCTTAAGCCACTCAAAGCTTAAGAATCATGCTTGTAAATACAGCCTTGTGTTCCAAGCTTGGGTGTGTTTTAAGTGATGTTTCTATGGCATAGCATTAGGGAATATATACAAATATGGATCAGAAAGTCCAGAACAGCTTGGTATACCTGCTGAGGATCACTAATACAGACATAAACTCTAGGGAAGTTAATAAAACTGTGTGAGAATGGGATTTGCACAGACAGCAACACACTTGACAACACTCATGAAATGGCTGATAAAATGAGCAGGCTGCAGCGTTCCCAGAAGATGATGTGTGAAGGACCAGATATTTCCTCACATGAA
>NW_009964660.1:0-776 GCF_000747805.2 Chaetura pelagica | reverse complement strand
TTTTTTTTTTTAACCTGTTCATGTTATCAGCCTAAATAGTTTAAACTCTTCTAGGATCACGCCAGTTGATCCTTGCAGGTCCCAAGGTCTCACTTCACTGACAGCACTTCACTGGTATTTGTGCTGTATGGTTTGACTTCCCTTCATCATGCTGGCAGCTGGCAACAATCCTGAGCTTCTCACAAGTTTTTATTTCCAAAGCATGAGTTCCTTCCTTGTAGCTGAATTTTTGCTGATAGACTCCAAAGGCAGTATCTTCCTTAAGTACTACATAAATATGCTTATTATATTATATATTAAGCCACTATACACAGATAGACACATTGCTATCACAGCTGAGCTGAATATTTAGGCTTGAGTCTCCAACTGAATGCCTAAATTCAGAAATGAGGTGTATCCCATCATGAAGTCTCTCAAGAGACCTCTTTGCTAAGGATATTCAGATTATTCCTAGTATATACTGACAGCTCTTCACAAACAGAAACAGTCACTTCTGAATTTGCCCAAATGTTTCTAAAATATCAGATGCCTACAGCATTCCAAATAGTTTTGGAACCTCTAATGGAACAGCATTCCTCCACCACTGTCAAAAAATCTGCATCTACGGTTTTCCTGCAATGCATAGTAAATGTTTTGTCAACATGAAGTCTCCAGCACATGACTGAAATTGGCTTAACTATGGACCATAGAATCATTGAATGGTTTGAGTTGTAAGGAACCTTAAAGATCATAGAACCATAGAAATTCTTGGGTTGGAAGGGACCTCTAAATGTCAT
>NW_009964659.1:0-775 GCF_000747805.2 Chaetura pelagica | reverse complement strand
AAGATAAATTGACCCATGATCAGAGGAATGACTGTTTTCTTTACCTGTGCTTGCCAATTCAGTCTGGATATCACATGAACTCTCATGCCACATCTAAATGATGAAATGTATCTGCTTGGAGGTAGCCACCCTCTCAGAGCTAAATTTGAAAAGCTGAGGTATTTCTGGCAATGCAACAAGACACCTCTTCACACTTGATCCCTAGATTCAAGAGTAGAATGAAAAGAATATTCTGTTTCTTCCATCATGGTCTATAATGTCTTTATGGCACAGCCATTATTTCACTTTTAAGTGGGGAAATCTAATAGAGTTAAAAAAGGTATCTGGAGGAATCTCATCACTTCCAGCTGAAAAAATCATCAGAGAAGCTACAATAGTGCCAAGCCAAAGCACATAATAATAGCATGCACAGCAGACATGGTAGAAAATACTGTCACCAATAGGTGTTGCCTGGGAATTTTAGATAGTCAGGTAGTTATGTTAAAGTAGTTAACGTAATCTGTTGTAATTAATCACTTTGAGCATTACAGCTGAAATGGCAAGTAAAACTTTATGAGTCCTATACAGTATTTATCAGTAGTTATGATAGCTAAGGTGTATAATTCAGATGTTGATCAACTTAAAACTGTGTTCCAGTGAGACAGTGCACAGGAGATACTGTGTCCCATTGAAGTCAGGGGCAAAACACATAGTAGAGCCAGATTTTCGATCAAGAGCATTAGTTTTGTCTAAGAAGGTTAACTTCAGATGAGGAGAAGGCTGAGGTTCTCAACAA
>NW_009964658.1:0-775 GCF_000747805.2 Chaetura pelagica | reverse complement strand
TTGGTTGTGGTTGTTGGGGTTTTTTTTTCTGTTTTCTAACTGCTGTTTTTCTCTGCTATCTCTTTTGGGGATCTTGTGTTTCATGGTATTGATTGTAAGGAGACTTTGTGGTATCAACTATATTTCCTGTAACATTTAAGAAAAAAAGCTAGAGCTCTGGTAGGAAATTGTTATAAAGCATCGGAAGAAAGGAGAAAGGCTTTGAATGTCACTGAATCACTTCAGGATGCGATAGATTATAAAAGCAAACCTATTCAGGAGGTTATTAGAAGATCTAAGAAATCATGATGACAAAACTTCTGTAGCTGTATTAATCACCATACTTCAGCAGAAAAATCATGGAATAAGATAAAGAGAATAAAGAAGAGCGACAAATCTTTCGTAATACTTACTTTAATTAAGGTTGAAACTACTGTTGATTCACATATACAAAATCTTAAATTGCTAGGAGGGAGCAGTTATTGGTGCCAATAATTGTTGATAACTAGTTATTGGCTTCTAACATTGGTGATAACTATAGATTGATTTTATTATGTGATTTTTTTCCCCCAAATTCTTCTGTTTTTCCTTTTGAAAAGGGGAGGATTGCCTCTGTCAATTTATGGGCTGTGCACCTCTGTTGTAGGCCAGGGTACTATTGGCCTTCTTTGCTGCAAGAGCATGTTGTTAGCTCGTGGTCAGCACACTGTCCATCAGGACCCTTAGGACCTTATCTGTAGAGCTCCTTTCCAGACTGTTGCCCCTCAGCCTGTACTGGTGCCTGGGATTATTCCTC
>NW_009964657.1:0-775 GCF_000747805.2 Chaetura pelagica | reverse complement strand
TTTTTTTTTTTCTAATAGATAAAATCACCTGAAATGTTCATTAGAGTTCAGCTTAAAACTACAGCAGCTGTTACTTCGCAAATCAAACTTATTAAAAATGTGGTTTTCCTTCTGCATCATTGTCCCTGTTCACTTCTAGAATCATGCTGATAAATTGCACAGTAAACCACAAAAATAGCAACAGTTTATTTCTTTTGATTTGACCATCCTTGGTAGCAAGGCTTCCATGTTACCTTGTTTTTGGAGAAGGGAAGAATTAGGACATGCAGGTTTTATAAAACCCTGCTCCCCTTTCACAAGGGGGTAGTGGTAACTCCAACACTTGTCACTCTCCCAGGTACCTGTTTGCTTTGCAAATCAAGAGAGATTTGGCAGAGGAACGACTGACCTGCAGTGACAATACAGCTGCTCTTCTGGTCTCTCACCTCCTGCAATGTGAGTATTTCAGCTGTGGTGACATGGGGTGGTGTTGCCATTGCTCACAGAAGCTTTTGGTAAGCAAAAGTATTTTGGATCTGGCAGTCATTTCCTTCTGTACAAGCAGTAAACCCATTGATTTTGAAGACTGGGATTATTGTCAGGGCTAGCTGTGGTGAGGAACAGCTGGTGCTTAGGTAGAAGGTAGCTTTGGCTTTGTGGAGATTGCACAAAACCAAACCCTTGTGTCTTGTCTGCTTTCCCTGGCTCTGCAAACTGGGTCACTAGAACTCATGTCCCAGACAGCTGCTCCTGTCTGCCTCCATGCTTACAGAATCATAGAATCATCAAGGTTGGA
>NW_009964656.1:0-775 GCF_000747805.2 Chaetura pelagica | reverse complement strand
TTTTACGGTTTTGCAAAATGTCAGAGTCCATCAGACTGTAACTTCACTGCTGAGGATCCTGTCTCTCATAAAACACTCATGGTGCCTTATGAAACTTTCAGGTAAAACCTCAAATTTACAACTGCATCAAAAATTCCCACTCCTCACCTCCCTTTACATTTTTGCTTACAAGGTTGTCACGAGCCTGTGGAATTTTTTTTCCCTTTATATTATGTTCATTTTTCTTATTATCTTATTTTTTTCTTTTCAGACAGAACTGTAGGTTCAGAGAACTTGAGTGATAGCAACCTTTATTGCTTTCCTGCCATTGCAACATCTCAAATTGGTGGAAAGGGGCAATTAAAGTAACCACTAGGGTTCAACAATTGGCATTCAGCATCTGCTGTGCATCTATGGCCATGCACAGCTGTCTTCTTTCCAAGGGAAATGCAGAAGTGTGTAGTTTCTGGAATCCAAATGAACTGAGTTGTCTGAAGCATGCTGTGATGGCAACTTCATTTCATTCTGTTTTTTTCAGCTCCAAGGCAGCCCTGCTCCTAGGGGTATTCTTGCAACAGAAAGACTAAAGAGATATTTCAAACACTGTCCCAAATAATTACCTATTCCACAGCATAGCACAACCAGTTCTTTATGTTATTGTGATCTAGTAACTGTTGCAAGACTTCATCATAAAAATCACAGAATCACACAGAATCATCTAGTCTGGAAAATAACTTTAAAATCAAGTCCAGCTTATGACCTAATACTACCACATCAGCTAGACCATGGCACTAAG
>NW_009964655.1:0-775 GCF_000747805.2 Chaetura pelagica | reverse complement strand
TCCTGTGTGATCTACTGTAGGTGATCCTTCTTTGGCAGGGGAGTTGGGCTAAATGATCTTCAGAGGTCCTTTCCAACCCTGAAATATCTATGACTCTATCACTCTATGTAATCTTTGTTTCCATATTATTTTATGTCAGCAATAAACATCCCATTGTTTTAGCCTGGTATGACAGGAAAAAAAACCACAACTGAGTGAGCTAGAGCACTTCTGCTGGTCCAGGAGGATTTGTGGACAGATGCAACAAAAGCAGGCTGGAAAAAACACTAAAAGTGTATATAAAAAAATACACAATCATTTAATGGATGAGGTCTCTTTCTCTCAGGTATTGAATGTTTTAGATACTTGTTATCCCTGTTCTTATGTGTCCTACTGCCCTTTAATCCAAACAAAGCATGATTCATGAAAATCTTTATGGTTGAGCAAGAGCTGACTTGTGAATTGACTAATGGGCCATTAGATGTTCTTGCTGGATTGAATGAAACTGCACAGCCCCGAAACTGGACGAAGAGTCTGCAGGGAAAAAAAACCTGTTTTAGTGATTGTTTAGTGTTTTGTGCTGTTTAGATTCATATAATCTTCTGCTTCTGCCATCCTCAGGTCCTGATAGCAAACAATGGCATTGCAGCAGTGAAGTGCATGAGGTCCATCCGGCGCTGGTCCTACGAGATGTTTCGAAACGAGCGGGCGATCAGATTTGTTGTCATGGTGACTCCTGAGGATCTGAAAGCAAATGCAGGTGGGTTGCAAAAATTGTGAAGGGATAAAATCTCCT
>NW_009964654.1:0-772 GCF_000747805.2 Chaetura pelagica | reverse complement strand
TTTTTTTTTTTTTTTTCCTTGCATAAATTTTACAGATTGAAGTCTTCGGTGTCATTTGATGAATAGAGGGATGATCGGCTCAGCATCAAACCATGGTGAAACCTAACCAGAATCTTCCCATTTCTTAAATAGGTTTTTTCTCTGGTGACTATCACATTTTTAATGAAAATACAGGTAACTTCTCTTATAGTTTCTTTACCATGAAACTTTTACTCCATCACTTTATTTTCATTTATTATTTATTTATTATTTTTCAGTGCTTCCAGTGGAGAATGACCATAACAAAGTTTATCCATCAGCGACAATAATATGGTGTTGGAAAAGTCTCTCCAGCTTTGTGTTAGGAGAAAAGAGAAAAGGATGCATATATTCCTTATTTTCCGCTTCATAAACATTCACATCTAAGGACAATATGAGCAATTTGGACAGAAATTTCTCAATTCATAACATTTGAGGATCTTGCCATTCTCATCTATTTCACAGAATGCTGAGACCCTGAAAAAAACCCCCCACATTTGTTTTACTGGTGACCTTTTAATAGCCTGAGCGTTTTAATGAGTTATTGAATGTCCTCTCAAAACCCTCTTCTTCAATGGTCATATTCAAGCACAGATTCCCTTGCTGTTCATCTACATGCTCCCCACCTTCCTAACACAGGCGTATCTGTCCTGGATCTGCTAGTAATTTGTACTCCCTTTGAAAATTTTTAGAAGAGAAGCATTTAATCTTACAACACATCTTCTTGGATTTTTTTTTTTTTTTTTTTTTTTTT
>NW_009964653.1:0-775 GCF_000747805.2 Chaetura pelagica | reverse complement strand
CTGGAGGTATTTAAAAGACATGTAGACATGGAGCTCATGGACATGGTTCAGTTGTGGACTTGGAGGTGTTAGGTCAACAGTTGGACAGGATCATCTTAAGGGTCTTTTCCTAAATGATTCTTTGATTTTATGAACAGAGGAAAATTTAAAACATACCTCATCAAATTCTTCCCCAAAACCTACTGGCTTTGAGATGGCTGTTGAAATCTCATCTGCCAGCTCCTGCTGTTCTGCAATGTCCTGCATTAATTCATCTACTTTATCAATATCCCTGTAAAAGAAAGGAAAGGATTCAATATAATCAGGCACCTTCCCAATCAGTGCTTACAACTGTATTTCTTGTTCTTTGTAGAAATGCCACACCATGGTGACACTTTATAAGGTCCTTTCCCAAAACATATTTTGCATGTAAGTCTGGATTTTATTCCCCTGGTCTCAACAAAATAGTGCTTGTATTTACTTTTCCCCAAAAGCTTAGCTCACTGCAGTTAGAGATTTCATATGAAGAGGTTTTATTCTGCATTACAGGTATTAATAATAATTTGCTCTGTTCCCTGATCCAGCATTATTAGATCTCCAATATTTGCTTTTGGAGCAAGCATAACATTCCCATAATGCAGTTTGTCTTTAATGATTGGTACATACACAAATTCCACTGCACAGAAAGAAGATTAAGTGTCTCCTTGAGGCTTAAAATTCTTGCTGCTACCTGGTGAAACTGTAACTGGTGCAGCCTCCCATTTGCTCCATACTCCACTGGTGCAACCCTTCTTTT
>NW_009964652.1:0-775 GCF_000747805.2 Chaetura pelagica | reverse complement strand
TTGCAGCTTCTTTCCTTTTGGAGAATCCCTTGGGAAGGGCAGTGTCTCTGAGCATGGTCACAGACAGAGATCCAAAAAGTAGTATCTTGACCTCAAACAAAAATTTCAATTCATGTGTTGGAAGGTAGGACTCTCAAATGGCTCAAGTCTCTTTGTTGTAATAGCAATTAGCATATAAATCAGGGATTGGCTCTTACTTGAGCATTTAGCAGCTTAATCAGAATTTTTATGAGAAAATCAAGGAATAGACCAGTTTGCTTTTTTTGGGCTTACAATAAGACAGCCAAAACTGAGAGTGAATTCTTCACAAAAGGTGGCACTTCAGACTTCATGTCTGTTGAAGACATCCTGTAAACCCATCTTCTTACCCAGATTGCAGGGTTAAAACATCTGCATGTGGGATGTTTGAAGTTACAACTCACATCTTATTTCATGTTTTTCTAATTTAATTATTAAGTCGATATCAGTAGGTGTTAGCACTGGTTCCCCAGGTCATACAAAACAGCAAAAGCATCACATAGCACCAGCACAGCAAACTGTTCAGCACACACACCTGAAAGGGGCATCTTGCCAGTGTGTGTAAGTGCAAAAAGGGAGCAAAGCTGTCTAGACATGGTCCTGGGCAGCCATCTCCAGGGGACCTGGCTTGAGCAGAGGGGTCTCCAGAGGTGTCTTCCAGGCTCAGTGATTTTGTGACTCCCTAAAAACCTGTTTTCAGGACTGTCTCGTGCCAAACGCAAAGCGCTGGCCAAGGGGCTGTGGGGCCTCTCCCTGC
>NW_009964651.1:0-774 GCF_000747805.2 Chaetura pelagica | reverse complement strand
AAAAGCAAAATCTCAGATCGAGAGCGAAGGAGACCATGGAGTTTCATCCTAATGTTATGCGAGTTTTCCCTTATTTCCAGAGATTCAGAAATAACTCTGTAATGGCACTTGCTGTACTGACGTGGCATTTTTCCAATGATGACCTTATACTGCCCCAGCAGTCAGCACCCTGGGGAAGTTACAGCTCCAGGCTTTTGCTGGTGTTGATACAGGTTAAATTTTACTTATAACATTTTCCTAAAGGCCGTATCTATCTATCTGTGGCATATACTATAAATGTGTACTCCTCTATGACTGACATTTACTTCCCAGGTGAAAATATAGGTGCCAAAGGGGTGTGAAAGTGAGCTACTAGGACAGTAGCATTTGTTGTTCTTGCTATATGTTACCCTTGAACAGCTGAAATCTTTTGGAATTAATATCACTATTGCCCGAGACACAGAAGTGCAACTAACCTTTGGATTGCTAATCTTTACAAGTACTTAACAGTTGCATTCTGGTATGTTTTTTGTTTCTAAGTTTGCATGACAGCAAAATGCTGTTGAATGGCATTGCTTCAGGTGTGGCAGCAGTTGTAATTACAGCTCTTCTTGATAAGTTTATGGAAAAAGGTATTGGTATTTCCAAATTCATTTTTAAGAAAACTGATAATCTTGCTTGTTACATGCGGTTGGTCTTATCACTGGTGGGAGTTTAGAGATTTAACTACAACTGTTGCTGTTCAACATCTTTGTTGGAGACAGGAACAGTGGGATTGAGTGTATCCTCAGCAAG
>NW_009964650.1:0-774 GCF_000747805.2 Chaetura pelagica | reverse complement strand
TTCAGTCTTTGAGTGCAAGGAGGGAGACCCAATTATGACAAATACGAGGATGAGTCTTTTAAAATCAATTCACAATGATCCAGCCAACATTACAGAGATATTTCAGCCCCTGGACGTCTCACTGCCTCATGATGAAAGGAACAAAAGTGCCAGCAAATCTGGAGAGCATCTAGAGCCCAGAGAAACACGTTTTGAGCTGGCATTTGCCCAAATGTGAGACATGAGGAGGAGGGAAGGGTGTACTGGAATGGCACAGAGGATCAAGAGAAATACATAAATGAAGATGGCTCCTTTCCTAGGACCAATGGGTGAGTTTCATTTTTCTTGAAGACACAGCTTCCCAAAGTCTGTGACACTCTCTTAGGCGGTGGCTTTTTCAGGCTGTTTCTTTTTCCTCCCATCTGTCATGCAGTCATCAGATGAAAGTGTAGTTGCCATGAGCTTGAAAGTGAAGCCTCTCTTACCTTAAAAGTACTATTTCTCACTCCTCTTTGTCATGCTTTGAATCACTGTGACAAGCAAAACTGCTAACCTTAGCTCTCCTCCTCCTAATTAGGCAACAGCATTAAAACTCTTTATTAATGCCACTCCTCCCAGAGGGCTGCAGATATATATACTTTCACAGAGTAATTGCTTTCTGGCCCTCATTTTAATTGGAGTCAGTGGGGGGGCCTGTGGAATTCCACTGCCTTCATCTCCCACCAGCTCATTGTGCCTGTGACACAAATTTAGAATCACGGAACTACTTTCCAAATCTGCATCTGGAAGAATGTG
>NW_009964649.1:0-774 GCF_000747805.2 Chaetura pelagica | reverse complement strand
AAAAAAAAAAAATCCTCTGGAGATTCAGCTGTGCTAAGGTCATTTTTACACTTCTGTCTTTAAGGTCTTCTTCCACCACAGGTTGCGGTGCTCAGTTTCAATGATGTGCTAAAGTTGGGAACAGAAGGAGGAACATAAAAGCAGAATATTGGGCAAATGTACATTTAAGTGAGTATAGAAACCCACTGCTTCCACATGTCTAATGCAGTAAATAAAACCTGTGGGTTTTTTCTTCTTGTTTCAGGTGTCTTTGTGGGAGTTAAGGTATTCAGTAATGCAGTGTGGGTCTGTCTATCTATTCGTCTGCTGTTTTCAGACACCTGAAGTCAGTGGCTGATTTCAGTGAAATCTGACAGATGTATGTGATCCCAGAGGCCCTAGGTTCTTACGAGTTCCATGAAAACCGCAAAAGAAAAGCAAAAGAAAAAATGTCCCTGTTGAAAGAAAGGACATTGTGTGTTCTCAACCCTTTCTATCTATCAGAGATGATATGAACTGGTCACCGATAATGAGTGCAAGAGTTAGCAGGACTCATAGACGGGGCTTTAAACTAGACGTGAAGCGGGAACGGGATAAAACCAGGCCCACAAGAGATGAGCCTAAGTTGAAGCTCAAGTGCATTTACACTAATGCAGCACAGGCAACAAACAGGATGAACCTGGAAGCCACTGTGCAGCAGGATAGTTATGCCATCATGCAAACATGGTGGGATGACTGTCAGGACTGGAATGCTGCAATGAATTGATATAAGCTCTTCAGAAGGGATAGGCAAGG
>NW_009964648.1:0-774 GCF_000747805.2 Chaetura pelagica | reverse complement strand
AGCCACTACCTGGTGTGAAGATCGATTTTGGGTATTCTCCTCTTCCAGCTGAATGTCCCAGTGGACACCCAATCCTGTGTCAAGCATAAAGCATCTTGTTGTTATTGCCTGCCTGGAGGGTTGTGGAGCATTAGCTTGGGGGTCCCATGCATGCAGAGTCACTGGTGGCAGTTGGAAAGAAGAAGAGCAGAAAGGACACTAGGTCCTCTGCAGGGCCAGGGGACACAGCAGCGAGGCGCTGGGTTCAGTGCTGCTGGCTGCAGACCTCCATCAGCCTTTCCACATCCCCCTTGCCCTCACCTGGGACCTGCACCCATCGTAGCTGCTCCTGGGGCCTTCTGGAGGGGGGGCTTCTGCACCTGGATCAACTTGGAGCCTTCAGCAGATCTGGGAAGGGGGTAGGACAACACTGGGAAAGAGCAGCATGGTCAGCAGGACTCCAGGAGAGTCAAGCAAGCAGCATCTCAGGAGGCTGTCTCACCTCAGTCTGGATTCCCACCATTCCTCTCCTAGAGGGAATGGGCATTTCCTGTGGGGACTTGTCCACAGTCACTCACCTTCAGAGGGGTGGTTCACACTGCTCCAGGGGTCCTCATGCTCCAGGATCCTGATCCAGCTTGAGTGATGTCTACAGGCATTGGAAATGTCAGAATTGAGAAGAGATGCAGTTGGATGTCGTGGTCCTGGAGCTGCAGGAATTCCTTAATACCTTTAAAACTATTTTGTCCTGCCGCTGCTTTTGACCCCCGGGCTCTGGAGAAGCAGCTCTTCCCC
>NW_009964647.1:0-773 GCF_000747805.2 Chaetura pelagica | reverse complement strand
GGAGAGCAGTGTAGGAGAAAGGGACCTGGGTAGAATTTCAATACTAAATAATATCTTAATCCTACTATTGGCAACACAGCAATTTGAACTTGCAAAAATGACAGATTAGATACTTCTCTGAAATAACATGTACTATTTAGTGTCTTACTGATGTTCTGGCAGAACAGCGTAGGGATTGACAGAAACTGGGGCTGAAAGTGACTTAAGGGAGTAATGAAAAAAGTTACCAGTTTTGAAAATGCAGTGCTTTCCATTAGATATCCTATGAAGATAGAGATGGGAAAGGATGAGAGATGCCAAAGCAAGATATACACACCATGGCCATGGCTTTTTGAACCAGGAGGAGTTTGGGCCGACAATTTCATTTGGAGCTTTGCTTCCTTAGTGGGAAGAGTTAAGAACAGAAGTGAAAAGCTGGTAGAAGTAGAGATAAGGTCCTGACCTCTTCAAACGTATGTGTAAGGTACGCATCTCAGAGTCAAATATTCCTTGCAGTGGTGGAAATGTAAATGCAGTGTTCTGGTAATACTCTAGTAAGGTAAAAAATTGAACTAGAAAGGTTTGTCTTGGTTTGAAGGTAAGTGAAATGTGAAAGTTAAATAGGCATCCCATTGTGTGATGTAGCGTGCAAAATCAGTACACACAATGCTGTTAGTGTTTGTAATTGTCAGTGATGGAGTTCAGCAAGATTCTTTACAAGAAAGTTAAGTTATATTTTAAGTTCCAGGAGTGTAAATGAAGTCAAATGCTTCTGAAATAAATGTGTTTTTTTT
>NW_009964646.1:0-774 GCF_000747805.2 Chaetura pelagica | reverse complement strand
ATCAAGCACATTTCAGGAATAATAAACTAGTAAAATACCAGACAGTATGGAAAGTGAATAGATCATGATGTCTGAGTGCCAATACAGGAAGCAAATAACCTGAAGTAGAAGAGTTTTTTAATCCCTCAGGAAAGTCATATCATCTGTAAGTGGAACTGAAATGAGAAGAACAGAAAGTAAAAGAAGGTCAATTTTAGATGCATAAATTTAGCAGATAGAACTATTAGTCACTCTTCAGAATCAGCACAGAGAAACAGTTTGGCTGGGGTTACTGTCCTGCATGATGGTGAACACTTGATTGGCAAGCAAGGCAGCAAGTGGCAAAGTGACAGACACCTACAGGAGAGTAGGGAGGGCTGCTCCTCGAGGGATGCTTGTGGGGGATACTGAGTATGTCACTGACCAGAACAGCCTCTGCATCTGCAAAACAATTTCAGTTGCAGTTTGTGGTAATTTAACCATAACTGAGACTGTTCAAGTGCCTCACTAAGTCCTGTATCTCCAAAACTGGAAGCTGTTCCCAGTCAGATGATGCAATATTTACCTTCTGCTTTTCCAAGTTATCCCCAACTCAGCTTCATTCATTTCCCTGGAGAGACAACTACCTACTTGTAGAACTACTGTGATGAATCCCAGCCTAAGGGACTTGATATCTGCAGCGTGTGACAAGGTGTGATGGAACACCCTACAAAATGCACCATAAACTATTCCTGAAAGAGTTCTGCCTAATTAGAGGAGAAGATTAGGTGCTGGGGCAAAAACCCAAACAGAGAG
>NW_009964645.1:0-774 GCF_000747805.2 Chaetura pelagica | reverse complement strand
TCATCATGAAACCCAGGGTGTTGGCCTTGCTGTCCCCAGCAGGCAGCAGCCTAGGACTGTCAGCTGGGTCACAGACCTGGTCACAGCAACCTGGGCTGTGCCTTACATGACACAGATGGCATTATCAGGACACATCCTGCAGAAATTCACAGGAAGAACCAAATATTTATATGGAATGGTGAGACCAAAGCTGCCTGAGTGATGTGGAGGCAAGAGTGGGCAGGCAGAGAGAGAGAGGAGGTCGTGACTGTTGCAGCTGGCTCAGCAGCCTGACACTCAATGCAATCAGAGTGTTCTACTGAAAAAGATGCCCCTTTCTTTCCCATGTGCCTCTTAATTCAAGAAGCATTTTGATAGCACAGAATTACCAACCCCAGAATGAAAACTCTTATTTGCCTGTATTAGAAAATTGTTCCCTAATTTGCTACAATAGATGGTAAAGAAAAGAAAAATACTCCTAAAAAAATGGGCAATGTAGGTATGACTTTCATTCCATCAGCCTTGAAAAGAAGCTGTGCTGGTGGTTTTATTTTTTTTAAGTATTTAAATACAGCATTGTCTACAGACAGAATTTAGTGCTTGACCCAGCTGTGGAACAACCAGGAAATAACTACAAAAAAAATTAATATTTGGAACAGGTCCAAGGCCCAGTGTGTTCTAAGCAGGTCCTGGCACAGGCAGTGTGGGTACAAACCAGGCTGTGTTTTCTACCTAGGACAGGAGACACTGTCATCCCCTGAGGAGGTTCCTGATGAGGCTGTGAAGCCTGAGGAG
>NW_009964644.1:0-774 GCF_000747805.2 Chaetura pelagica | reverse complement strand
AAAAAAAAATAAAAATAGCATCCATTAGCTACTTCCCAGTTCAAATTTAAGCAGAAGATTACACAGCAGAACTGGTCATTCAGCTTTGTCAGCCCTGAGGTTTGAATATGCTCAAATGAATAGACAATTTGACCTTGGCAGTTTGTCCCTGTTAAGTTTTTTCCTATACCTTCCCCAACCTCTTCTACCAATGTTCCAATTTTACTCCTGTGGTGAGTCCCCATAAAGAACAGCTGCTTTCATAGTGAATATTTAAATAAAAAGAAAAGAAAAAAAATTGTGTGTGACACAATGATCCAGAGGGTAAGTGTGGGGTGTTGACCTCAGGATGTGTTTTCCATTATCTGCAGAACTCCCACAGATGGTCACATGAAGGTCTGCACACTGCTCAGGTGTGCACACCAGGTGTGCCGTCTTACATGACCTTGTGCCCAATTAGTTGCCTGTGTAACACAGTTCAAATTCACAACTTCTTTTGAGGTTAAGACACTGTTGATGGTTGTTGTGGCTGTAGGTACTGTGAGGCAATTACAGTCATCCATGCCAGCTTTTGATACCATTATTTGAAAAGTGGTTTATTCGCTGTAAGACTTGCCAATAATTCAGATACACCAAAAGGCTAGAAATTAATTTGGGTAAGATGAACAACTGTTTGCTATTATTGAAGAATACCCGTCTATATTGACTGCTAAGAGATTCAGGGCACTTTGACAGCACAATCTTTACTCGAAGGTTTAACTATCAGTTTGCTCCTAGTTGTGTTGACAGTGCAGA
>NW_009964643.1:0-774 GCF_000747805.2 Chaetura pelagica | reverse complement strand
TGAGAGCTGACAGGCTGTGGAAGCCCAGATGACATTTCTTTTGCCTTTGTAGATAGACATTCTTGCTCAGACTTCGTGGTCAGGGCCTTACTTCAGAAAACCTCAGTTTGGGGCAAGATGAGTAACAGAATATGAAATGCCATTTGTGATAAACAATCTGATACCAGGAATATCAGTTTGAGAGGGTTTGGAAAGCTCAGACCTGTGAGGATTGGGTGTCCTGTTGTTCTGTCTCTGCAGTTCTTACTTTTTTGCAGAGACCAGGAGAAACAGTCAAAGCAAAGCTTCTCTTGTAACGTTTCTGTCTTGCTTGTAATTCGTCAGATTTCTCTCCAACTTCCAAACCAGAGAGGTCTGGATAATGTCATATAATTTATAGATAATCATCCAAACATTTTTATTCTCAAGTGAACATATTTAGTCCTGCAAATATGCATTTATGCCTTTCCAGAACTGGTTGATTACGTGGGAGGCAGAGCCATTGTCTTGCAGTCAAAGCCAAGGGATTTTAAGCAAAGATCTAGTTACTCTTCTGTTGACTCTGCAGTTGACTCTGTGTGTGACCTTGGGACATGTCACTTATACTCTGAATGCTTCACTTCCTTCTGTAAATGGAGGTAACAGTTTTGAGTACATGCAGAAAAGTGTGTCTGGAAGTTAGGGAAGCATTTGGAGATCTCCCTCATAATAGGTGCAATTGGGTCTTGGCATTTGAAACTAAGAGCACTCCTCAGCAGTGGGTTTTGTGAAGCATTCTTCCTGTGGCACTCAGCT
>NW_009964642.1:0-774 GCF_000747805.2 Chaetura pelagica | reverse complement strand
TAAAAAACCCCTCTATTAGACCATTAATTAAATCAATTTATTAAATGGTTTCATTTAGTTTTTTTATTTGGTGGGTCGTATTTCCTGACTTGGGATGGAGAGTTCCATGACCTTTTCCTGTTGAAATTTCATTTGGTGTCCTGCAGAAAAGGAGTCAGCTGGTGAAGAAGTTAAATGATTCTGACCATCAGTCCAGCACCTCTCCTCTCATGGAAGGAACACCCACGATCAAATCAAAAAAGAAGTTGCTACAAATCATTGATACAACCCTGTTGAAGTGTTACCTTCATGTGAGTTTTAGCCCAAAGTAGAGGCCTTTTCTTTACCTTGCAAGCTCTGATGAAATTTCAGGCTGAAATATTTAAGAAGGAGTATAAAGAGCTACTTTAGAAATTCTCACACAACCATTTGTCTTTGGTGTAAAAACTATCTGTAAAACCGGTGTTAGCTAGTTTTCTTACTGGTCAGGAAGTAGTTTAATGGAATAAACCAGATGTGTCTTTTTCTGGTCGCTCCCTCTGTCAAAAGAATGTGTCTGTGTATTCTGAAATCCTAATTAATGCTTCTTGTGTTGCCTGGTACTGTTAGATGTAGGAGAGTATTATTTTTGCTGTCTACAATGTTCTGCAAAGCTGATGTTGAAGGGGAATAGCTCTATTGTATTGTTTTCTTTCTGTCCCAACAAATAATGGAAATGAAGGTGGGCCTTGCTCTAAGATGTTAAACTGTCATTTCTTATGCTGTAGGGCTTCTTTGTTGTTTGGGTTTTTTTTT
>NW_009964641.1:0-773 GCF_000747805.2 Chaetura pelagica | reverse complement strand
GGCAGGAACAGTGGGAAGCTGGAGACCAAAGGATGTGGAGATGTACTGCAAATGGTGATTGGCATGTCAGTAAGAAATGCAGTGCTTGAAATACTACCAGCAGTTTCTGATTAGTTGCAAGGAAAGATCCTAAAAGGCAGGGAATTCATGGAAAACTGCTGATTTCCTAGTGCATGCCCAGCCCAAAAATCCCACTGCAAGTTTTGTGTCTTGCCCAACTGGTTTGGAGGTGGAGGGACTGTTGGATGGAGTTTTCATGGCTGTGCTTCTGCAGCTTTTGTCAGCTTTCTTGAGACCTGCATACTCTGAAAGGGAATAGGAAGTGGAAAGCTGGAATTGTTTAATCTGTAACCAGCTTTTATCATCTGTCTGAAAAGGTGCTATAGGTGCCAAAGGTGGCAGGTGATGTTGCACCTCATTTCACTTGGATCAGCTGCTCTGCTTAGGACTCGTGAGCTGCTGGATGGTGGATGGAGAAAGGAAGGAAGATGGCTTGATTTTTAATTTCTTGGTTTCTTTATTTTATTGTAAGATTAATGCCATTAAAGGAGAAGAGAAGCAACTAAATCTGTTCAGTTAGAAAGCCAGCAAGTTAATGAAATGTCTTTGAGATGTTTGGTGATGGTGTAGATGAAGCATTTCAGTCATCATGCACATGATTTTGCTTTACCATAACCATAGGTGCTTGGAAACAAACCCCAGAGGTGGTGGATGACTTCCCTGCTGGTGTGTGAAGGTTTTCTGCTCCTGACTCTTCCCATTTTCTGCAAGGG
>NW_009964640.1:0-773 GCF_000747805.2 Chaetura pelagica | reverse complement strand
TTTTTTTTTAATTTTTTTTTTCCAATGGCAAATAGGTCTTTTCTGTGCTCTAATGTTGCCAAACATTAAACATGTAAATGCCTCTTGCACATTTGACTTTGGATGACCATGTTAATAAAGCTACAATATCATATTTGGTGTTTAAAAGCACACAAATTAAACCCCAAAAAAACCAACCCAAAGAACAAAACCAACCAATCCCCTCCATCCCCCTAACAACTATCACCTGAAGCCAAAAATGGTGGACTAAAATAGCTTCTTATTTTTAGTTCTGTTGTGTTGTCCTTTGCCATTGTCTCCCTTTGGATTTAACTAGCAGTTCTGCTATTGGTAGTTAAATTGAACTTCTATATAACATGTTTTTAATATGTACAGTTTCACTGTTTCATGGATCTCTTGGCACAGAAAGCTGAAGTGTGCATGGACTGATAGGAACAATTTGAACACTGGTTCTTTTATACTATATGTTTGTTTTCTGTTCTGGTAGTCCCTGCTTCCCCAAACTGAGATGCAGGTGTGTTTGTCCACTGCCAGGATTATTTACAGTGGAAAATGACACAAAAGAGAACAGAATGCTTTTAATGTCTTGAGATTTCAGAGGAAACTGATAAAGGAATTTTTCAATGCTCAACTGCTGAGCGATGGTGCTGTGGGTGTTTTGGCATGGGAATATCACATAACTGTGCCTCAGTATCAATAGCTTGGAAGGCTTTCCCATTGTGATAGAATAAGGGGCAATGGTTGCAAACTGGAACGTAGGAGGTTCCATGTAA
>NW_009964639.1:0-773 GCF_000747805.2 Chaetura pelagica | reverse complement strand
GTGCTTTTAGAAACAATGTGGACCCATGTTGAAAAGGTTTTGTAGATTCCACCAGTAGATCAGGTAGTATCTAAATTAGAAAAAGGAACTTGTAGGATTATTCAATTATCCTTAAAAGATTCTGCATACCTTTAATGTGAGCCCTAGGAAGGGGTTTAATGTAAAATGGTCTTCCATGTTAAAGATTCAAGTATAGTGATCAATATGCATTTCAGATGCATTTTAAATTCAGTTCTATCATGGGAGATTCAGCTGCAAAAACGCACAGAAGACAACAGCAGTAGAATTAACAATAACAGAATCTCATATGTGATCTCTGCAAGCACTGATGCTACAAGTGACACATATGCTACTTGTGTTCTTCTGTCCTAAACTACAGTTTTACCTTATTTATGAAACAATTAGAAAAATATTTAGTTAGTTTAGTTTTATGTGACAAGTCAGCTGAATCTTTTTGTTTCTGTTCCTGCAATAATGGTCTAGATTGACTGGAGTTTAATAGACATATAGATCATCTTAGTGTATTTCAAACTGAGGATATGTGAGATCATGATTACTGAATCTGTTTGTGAAAAACAAATATGAAGAACCACTTTCATTCCTCAAGTCTTAGCACCATTCATATGAGATTATTTCTTATCTTTGTAGAGTTACAATTCTGACTTTCTGTGCAGGATCTCTCTCTGTTAATTACAGGAACTCAGCTTCATCCAAGTCCACAAGTGAAATAAATCCTCCAGTGAGCAACAAGAATTTTAACAACTGACCTTAAA
>NW_009964638.1:0-772 GCF_000747805.2 Chaetura pelagica | reverse complement strand
GTGTGTTTATCTAGCTACACACACGTGTGTGTGCTCAAAAAGAAAGAGCTATATCTGGAGAATCTGTGAGGTTTGGAGTGACAGCACGTAATTAAAGAAACAATCAGTTTGTAGCATAATAGGCTGAGCTGCTCTGACTGCCAGCACAGAGAGCTCTTTAACCTTTTCTGGTCCTGAAAAGTAACAGTGGTGGAAATTTTCACTGTCCAGCTGATTTGCTCTATCAAGGGAATGAATTTAACCCCTGACTTGAGAAGTCAGTTCTGGGAAGAGCCAACATCTGGGAGTTCCCATCATTTCAGTGACCATGCCACAGACAGCTGGTTTGGCAGACTGGAGGAGAAGGAAAACCCATCACACACTTCAAATTCAAGCTCCTGCTGACCAAAGGTATCTTAATCCCTGTGAACCCCAAGGATGAGGGAAGCAGCATTTGCAGATCTGCTGTGTGGGCAGCTCTGAAAACATCAGGGATAATGGGTTATAAATCAACCCACTTGGATCTATAGTATAAAATTGATTTGCACTTGCCCAACAAGTGCATCATGCCCAGGAAGATCAGACTTGCTGCCCATGTCAGATGGACCATGTGCTGCATGGATAATAAGTCCAATAGGTCCAGGACACATGGGACTGCCAATGTGTATGACACAAACACAACATACATCTGCTAAAAAGCCATTTATCTAGCATTTCTGTGCAGCCTGGGTCCATGGGTGATCAGTGATGTTGGTGGGATCCAGGTTGGTGGAGGCCCCATCCCTGGAGACAT
>NW_009964637.1:0-773 GCF_000747805.2 Chaetura pelagica | reverse complement strand
AGACCCCTGGGATCACTGAGTCCAACCATCAAGATCCCTGTTTCTGAGATGGTTTCCTTTTGAATTTTCTAACTCTGCCTGGTTGTCATTAGCTTTCTGCATCCTAGAGAGACATAGTAAAGCAGGAATATGGCAACTGACACATGATTTATTACAAGTCAGGTAAGCATGGTAGCTTTTCTTAGCAAAGAAAAAGCTTTTCTTCCTTTACACTTAAAAGCAATGAAATGCATCCCCTGCTACCATAGGTAATATCAGAAAGCAACCTTTTAAAATACTAAGTGGTTTCTCTATTTATTCATTCCGACAGAAATTACACCTTAGCTTGCCATGTGCACAAATGGATTCTCATCTGTAAATTGCAAGTAATTCAGTAAAATTTACTTCAGCACAGCTGACTGGGTTTTATTTAGGCTTGTCAGTTCTTTTAGTATCACACCCATTACCTCAAAAGGTGGGAATCAGTCTAAAGGATAGTCTAAGGAAGCACAGTCATATAAGGTATTACTACAGCAAGTCCTCAGTTGGTAGAGCAGCAACTAACTAGTAGAGACTTCCACCCTGGAGCAATTTCTACATGAATATGGGTCTGAATTATTACAGTCTTAGTTAAACTTCCTCTCCCATCTCACCCAGAAATAGCTAGTAACCAGGAAATCTTAGGTCCAGGGCTAGCTGTTCTTTTCTTTCATGCTCAGGAAAAATAATAGCCATATTCAGTATTCAGCAATCAACTATTTCCCCCCATTTGCCCCCACAAACCATAAAATAAA
>NW_009964636.1:0-772 GCF_000747805.2 Chaetura pelagica | reverse complement strand
TGCAGGCTTTCTTTATAGTGCATTTTGGTTTTGTGGTTTTCAGCTATCATTGTGGAGAATTTCTCATTGTTTTATTCAACTGAAGAAGACCAGCTTCTAAGTTACAATGATCTTAGGCATTTTCAAATTATATGGAACATGGTTGATGACAAAAGAGAGGTAAGAAACTTGATAATAAACACAGAAATGACAAATTTACATTTTTCCTTGGAAAAACATATGAGGAAAACAAAGTGTGCTGACAAAACTCACTGAGTGGTTACAGTTCAGGTGGTGAAAGTTCAGGGACAATGATCTAACATTGTTCATGGCCCTTCAAATATTAACCTGCTTTCTTTACTACTGTAAAGTACTTATAAAAGTAGATTTTAAAACAAGTTTAGATATTCATAGCACCTATGCAATAGCAACTTTCCTTCCAGCTTCCTGAGAGTCGTTACCTTGATAGTCTGCCACCTCATCCGTTTATGTAGTTGATCTTCAGAAAGGCTTTACACAGATTTCAACACTGTCTCCTGTAAGATTGTCGTAGAGAAACTAATGAAGTGTGGGCTGGATGTAAAGACTATGAGGTGAGCTGAATATTGGCTGAACAGCCTGTTCAACATCTTCGTTAATGGTCTAGATAATGGAACATAGTGCACCCACAGCAAGTTCTCAGATGACACCAGAGTGGGAGGATCATGCTGCCATCAAAAGGGAAATGAAATGACAGGAACCTCACACAGTTCAACAAGGGAAACTACAAAGTCCTGCACCTGGGGAAGAACAA
>NW_009964635.1:0-772 GCF_000747805.2 Chaetura pelagica | reverse complement strand
TTTTTTTTTTCTAAAACAGATAGCACAGTCCCACTGTGCTAATCAGTCCCTAATCTATAAAGAGATAATGGAGACCCGATATTGTGCTCTCCTGATAAACTTACTGAAACTTAGTGAACCACATAGCTAGGGGTAAAATACTGTCTTCTCACCCCTCTGAAGAACTTTGTTAGAATTTTGGATCTATAGCTAAAATATGTGCAGCAAGTTATGCCAGCTATTTTACAGCCATGTGAAGGATGTAGCATAGGCTGAGTGCTGAGAGATTCCTCTAGGTTTGCAACCTTTCTTTTTTTTCAGCTATTACATGTAAGAGATTCATTAACTTAAAAGTGCTATCAAAGTCCTGAACTAAAAAAATATGTTGTTCCAAACACAAGAAAAAGCAGACTTCACATCCCAAGTAAATTAAAATTTCACAGCAATCTAAACAATGTATGCTCTTGATACAGAGTTCTTAGACAATGTATGGCGTTCTTTCTAAGGTTTTGGTGCTGTGAACATCTAGAACATATTTAGACAGAGGAAAATTCTTGGACTTCTGTCAAAAAACAGCTGCTTTTCAGTAAAGTTAGGAAGAAACTTTTTCAGATGTAAATTATTCCATGATTGTTTATGATGGAGGTGTCCTGAATCTCTGACTGAAATAGCTGCCATGTCAGGTATGGTGCATTGCACTAAGTACTATATGGATAATAGCTGCAAATTGGCAGTGCCAAGGGTTGACAGAGAAGTTCAAGCATACTCAAGCTCATATAGGAGTCTTTTTTTT
>NW_009964634.1:0-772 GCF_000747805.2 Chaetura pelagica | reverse complement strand
ATCTAGATGATCTTGAAGGTCCCTGCCAACCAAAGCCATCCTATGACTATGATTCTGGAGCAGCAGACGACATGCTTTTAAAACAAGGCTCACTGCCATGATTAAAAGCCATTTGCCTGATTCCAAGGAAACCTGCAGTCCTCTGTGTGCATATATTCACATATATTCTCATTTTTATGGACGATCCCCCATCTTTCCCTTCCTAAGGATTTCATAGCTTGACGTACATTCTTGTTAACATTGAAAATCTGCAATAATGTTACCACTGAAATTGTCTATGAATAATACATCACGGCATCATATAAAACACTCAATGATTTCTTGAGGGATAATGAAAACTACTACTACTTACTGGGTGTTCAGGCCAGGCAGTACATTGCTAACTCATTTAATCAAGCCTATGTTAAATAAAATATATAATTCATTCATCTCTAGTGTCACATATCATACAGCACCAGAGCAAACAGGACCCTGATCCAAGCCCCCTGAATGGTACTGACAGCCCATAGCTCAGCTGTGCTGCAGCACAACTGCAAGGGGACACTGAGGACACATTGGTATTCTGCACTGGAAGGCAGGAGTCACTGTTCACATTTCAGCCTGTTACTCATAAAACCTGAGTTTCATGAGCAGTGCAGAGTCTTAAACGGCCCCTGTCATGCTCATCAGTCAAGAGAAATAAGCCACCAGGCCTAATCAGCCAGACCTTTGCAGGTAGTGGGGGTATGTTCAAACAGCTCAAGATGACTGAGAGGGAAGTGGTGGAAGCCAG
>NW_009964633.1:0-772 GCF_000747805.2 Chaetura pelagica | reverse complement strand
TTTTTTTTGTGAAAAATATGTTTCAGCACTTCACAATGGCAAGTTGCAGAGTCTGGTTACAAAGCCATGAGGATGTCATAGAGAGAGTATCAAACAAACCAAGATGACCCAAAAGCTCCTAAACACAAAGTGATTACCTGGGGAATAGTAAAATATTCATTTTCCTCTGTCATAACTGGATGTCCTTGTCTATAACCAGTGAACAGTCTCCCAGGAGAAGTTTGTAAAGGGATCTTAAATGGAGGAACTCTGGGTGTAGAACTGCAAACAAATTAAAAAACAATTATTTGATCTTTATCTCACACAAATGACATATTTGCTTTCATGTCCCACGTTCTCATCTAGTACCAATCACATTTCTCCATTTGCACTTAAAAGTTCATACCCTAGAATTCTAATTTCAAGATAAGTTTCATTATAAAAACAGGTTCTCTTTTTGGCAGCATGCCTAATTGAAAAGACAAATCTTAACACTTACGTAGAGCCATGATAAAAGTAGCCAAGAAATGGTGTATTGTTAAGAGAGGACTGTACACACAGGAAAGGAAACCAATCAGGGGTATACTCCATCGAATGAGATGTGCACAGCTGATCAAAAGGTGGGTTCACATCCCCACCAAAGACTCCAGTGAAACATGATCCATTGAATAACTGCTTCAGGTCTGGTGTGCACTCCTGAAAGGGAGAGTAAGTCACTTTTTTGCACAGTCATTGTAGTATCCGAGGCACTACAGCCATAGGGAGCAACCTGATCTTGTTGAAGATGTCCCTG
>NW_009964632.1:0-772 GCF_000747805.2 Chaetura pelagica | reverse complement strand
CTATAAGAAGACATGCAAGGAGAGCCTCATCCTGAGAATTTCAGTTTGTGTGTGCTTTTACTCTCACAACTAAATACAGAAAAGAGATAAAACACAAATACATGTCTTGAAATCAGACAAAATGAAATCAACTAAATGAAATTATTTTTATGTCTGCTCAATAGGTACGGTAAGAATTACGATGCTGTTCAACATCTTAATACATAGGTAAGTTTGTTCTATTTATTGATCACAGTATATGGAATGTCTTAGCCTTAGTGCCCTAATGGGGATTTTTGGTGTGGTTGACAGTGCAGACCCCAGACTTAGTCTCCTTCAGGGCATGCACCTTGGTCCATGATTTCAGGCTTCTGCGTGCAGGTCTGCTAACCCCATTTTCGTCATCCATTCTACTAAGTCATCTCAAATTCATACCCTCAGAGCTGCATCCGTCCGAGACCTGGTTGTTGATATGGTTTGAGTCACTATATCCACACAGGGACATATCAGTGCCTGAAGCTCTAAGAAGTGATTCACAGCAGCATGGAGAAGTAGTGTGTCCTTCTAGGCCTCTGTGTACAGGTGTCCACTACCCAACAACAACTTTGGCTGAACATTCAGCTCCGTATATTTCCTAACTTTTCCAGCTCGTGTTAAGTCATGATCCAATGTATGAATGAACTTTTCAGGCTTGTTATTGCAGTCTTATTGCACCACCAGGGATGAGGGGAGGCAGCCCTTAGAAGGCAGCAGTAGGTGTGAGAGGGGCAACTAATCATATCAAAGGCTGACA
>NW_009964631.1:0-772 GCF_000747805.2 Chaetura pelagica | reverse complement strand
GGACCTCTGGAGATCCTCGAGTCCAACCCCCTGTGAGAGCAGGACTACCACAGAATCCAGGGCAGGTCACACAGAAAAACATCCATACAGGTCTTGAAAGTCTGTCATCAGTAGGTGTACATAGATTAACTCTGTTTAGATTCGGCTCTGAAAGGCAGTTTTTCTGATAGGCTAAATCCAAATGTTTTTTACAAAAAATATGAATGCATTAGCAGTTTTTCTAAATGCAGAATTCCTTTTACTTGCATATGTTGAAGCTGACTGGCAATCTGCAGACAGAGGGGAAGGGGAAAAATGAGAAAACACTCAAAACCGGAAAACACTGCAGAAGCACAAAGATTTGCCCAGTGGCCTGTGGATTCCAAGACATTGAGCCTTAAGGAATCCCTTCTTCACAGTTTCTGGAGAGGATGCAAGAGAAGCAAATTCCCAAACCAGCAAACCCAGTTATTCTACAACCTATGAACACCTTTCAATCCATAAAACCTGCCTAAATTGTCTCATCCACATTAAGGTGGACCCTGTCCTTCTGAAATTATTTGTAAGTTATTACCTTTAAACTGGCTTTTCCTAAGAGATAAACCAGTACAATTTGCTAATATCATAAATTCTCTATCCTTCAGTCCTCTTTCAATGCTCCTGTACTAATTAAAAATAGTATTAATGGTGACGCTGATTAATTAAAACGGTAAGATTAATACCTAGTATGCTTTGTTCCTATTTTCTCTGCTCCTGTTCTCTCCTTATATCCTGTTGTGTTTGAAGTAATCAG
>NW_009964630.1:0-771 GCF_000747805.2 Chaetura pelagica | reverse complement strand
GAGAGTTGCAGGACAAGGAGCAGCAAGGCCCTTCCTGCCAGTGAGTTTGCAAAGAAGCACACCTGAGTGCCCCAGGCCTGCATGCCTGCACGCGACCCCTTTGGCACTCGGGACTCATCTTCGGCTGGCACCAATGAGCTCCTGTCCCAGGAATCCTTGGGCATCCCACCCCAGCACTGAAAAGGTGCCTTCAAAGAAGAGGCAGTGAGGCCAAGTAAGGAAATGAAGGCAGCCGTGCAGGAAACCAAAGCAGAGCCCGTGTCATTAGCTGGGATGTTTTGCATCTCAGATGAGCTTCTCAGAAAATTATTACTGCCACAGAGGCTTCCTCTGGGCCTGGGGCAGTGCAGCACCAGTATAAAAGCCATGCCTGCTCTTCTCGGTCTCATCCACTTCACTTCCCTTCTTCTCCTTCAGAAGCAAGTGAGTTGGAAGCTGTGTTGTATGTTGGGGCTTGGGGCTGCCTGTCCCGGGAGGGGAAGCGAGGGGAAGGTCTGGCACGGAGAGGGTCTGGGTGTGGGCTGAGGGGACTCTTGGGCTTGTGGCTAGGAAGGAGATTTCCTGCTCCTGGCTTTCATTGCATGGCTCCTGGGGAGACAGGCAAGAGGGCTCCCTGCACTGCCTCCTGCTGCCGGTGCGGCTCGTGCCTTGGCTCCCTGGTGGTGGGTGGACGCGCTGCCCCTCACATGCCTCCATGTGTCCTCCCTGCCTTCTCTCCCAGGTGCTCCTGCAGCCCCACAACATGTCCTGCCAGCCCTGCTGCCAGCCCTG
>NW_009964629.1:0-772 GCF_000747805.2 Chaetura pelagica | reverse complement strand
AAAAAAACAACAACACCCTAAATTCTTAAGAATTCTATTTTCTTTCACAAAGATTTATGTAGAACGTTGTCATCCTACTGCCAAAAGTGATAACAAAATAAATGAGTCCATGCAGCTATTCTTAAGGCATGGTCTTTGTAAAGTATTAGGCTCAGGAAGCTGGAAGGGAAGAGACATGTTTAGACTGAAGTTACAACAATGTAATGTGAGATACCTATTGCTGTTACTTTAGTGGTGTGAGTTTTAAAGACTATTTCACTTGGGTCAGTCCCTCACTGTAGGTCACTCACATTACTTACTATACCTTTGGATATATATATCTACAAGCTTCTGTAGAACAGCTGTTTTAGTGTATATAATTAAAGAGAAATATATATGAAAACTGAGTTTGCAATGTAAAGATGAGCACATCACATAGTGAATTGGTAGATGTTTTTAAGTTCAGCTGTGGTGCCTGTTACTTTATCTAATGATGTTATAAAACCTAAGAGATTTGCTGCCAAGAGGGTGCAGGGATCTATTTTCTCATTGCACTAGAGCAAGGAAATTATATGTTGTTATTTATAATTTAAATTCCTGGAAAACACAGGAAAAGCTGAAGCAAAATTTTAACTGGTATTTTAGTGTTTGTATTTCACTGAAGTTCAAAGAAAGCTGGGTTTTGCTGGTTTTGGGTTTTGAGGCTTGTGATTGCCTGGATGTGATACAGAAAGCCTGATGGGAGCACTAAAACAAAACCTATGAACTTGAATCACAGCCTAGCACGCCATGT
>NW_009964628.1:0-772 GCF_000747805.2 Chaetura pelagica | reverse complement strand
GGCCACTGGCCAGAAGAGCAGCTTGTCCCCAGTCCTCCCTGTGACCCATCCTTCCCCCCAGCTACAGGGCAAACGTGCTCAGGGGTCTGTGCGGCTCAAGGCAGCTGCAGCATCAGTCACCTTTGCCTCTCCCTGAGGACAGCTTGGTCCCCATCCTGCTGGCTCTGGGTCTGATGCTGCACCCCCTAGCACCCCCCATACCCACGAGCCAGCCACATGGGGCACATCCCCCAGGGAGGCAAGGAAGGGAAAAATTTTGGCTCCCAGCAGGCAGCTTGGTTGAGGTGAGTGCTCAGCAGTGAGGGCACCCATATGTATCTCCCCTTGGCACCCCAAAACTGGTATTTGGGAGGAGAGGTTTGGGCTAAAATGAAGATATGACAGTGAAACGGTGGGTTCCCTGATGCTGGTCCCTCCTGGCCCAGCAGCAAAGGGATACAGGGCAGGAAAGCACACAGGGCCCTCCAAATGCTGACTCCCTGTAACATCAACAGAGCACCCTGCCCAGCTCCAAGTTCCCCTACACAGCTCCAGCCTTCCCAGTGCTCCCAGTTCAACAGCCCCACTACACCCTGGAGGGGATAGCAACGTGGCTCCCGGGGGGTTTCGGCAGCTCAGCCCCACCCCGCGGCGGCTCATGAGCAAATTTCGAACAGCTTCATCTGGCATCTGATGGATTTGGGATTTGTTTAAGCTCTTTTCACCCGCCGGACTTTAATCGGCGCGTTTGCCTGACCCCCACCCCAGTGGAACCCCAACCACGCTGGCAGTG
>NW_009964627.1:0-772 GCF_000747805.2 Chaetura pelagica | reverse complement strand
CAACAATAAGTTACTTTATTTGCTTTCTGGCTTGACTTCTTGATATGTTTATTTTTTTAATATCTGAGATAGCTGACTTCCATAAGAAGTCTCACTTCTGTGATATTAATTTCTAAACCCAAGCTATTCAGCTTTTTACCTTGAAATGAAGAAATAATTATACAGCAGCATAATCTCACTGATCAGTCTAGAATTGCCTGCTTGTTAAAAGCAGCATTGACAATAATCAAATACGCTACTGTTTCTGTGGTTTTCCAATGAATTCTTTGTACTTCTTTAGACAATGAAGGTGATTAAGTGGAAACCTTAAGTAATGAGTATTATTCATTGTCTTTCTGCCTGAAACTGAAATTATGTCCCTGAGTCTTTGCTGTCCTGGTAGTGATTTACCAAATCATTTAAGCACGTTGCTGAAGTTTAAGTATGCCAGAAATAAGTAGTCTATTGACTGAAGACCTCACTAATTATAGATTCCATGCAGGAGGGACTATTAAGAATTCTAGCTAGCTTTCATCAAAGAAAACATTACATTACATTCATTTCAATTTATATGAGGATATTCCTTCATCCTCCAGGGATGTACATCATTCAGATACAACTGTTTCTAAAGCAGTTGAAAGAAGTCTAACTATAGGTCTTGATGAAAGAGTCACATGAAACCCAGTCGTAAAAGGTAAGAAATTACTGTAATTAAATTCTAACTTAAATATTTTGCAGCCAAAAAGAAGTGAGTATAAATGCATTCAGTACATTTAAAAAAAAAAAAAAAAAA
>NW_009964626.1:0-771 GCF_000747805.2 Chaetura pelagica | reverse complement strand
CCCTCAGCCACTCCTCGTGAGACTTGTTCTCCAGACCCCTCACCACCTTCACTGTTCTTCTTTGGACACACTCTAGCATCTCAGTGTCCTTCTTGTAGTAAGTGTCCAAAACTGACAGTATTTGAGGTGCAGCCCCACTTCCCTAGTCCTGTATCTGTTTTAGCACAGCCCTGCAAGTTCCTTCCTCACCGTATTAGTGAACATCTAATGTAGGACTTAATTTGGCCCTCGAAGGTGATAAGGGGTTGCACTCTGACTCTTCTCTTGCAGTTTTCTTCTCCCCGGCCACCCCAGACTTCTTGGGCCAGTCTTTCATCAGGATCACCTCAGGAGCTGTAATATATTTGCACCCACATCTGTTGTAGCTGCTTGGGGAAGGGGGGTAGAGATCTCCTTGCTCTCCTTGAATCATCCCTGTCTGCTGCACAAATGGTTAAGACTTTCTGAGCACCAGAGGTTGGTCCTGGTGTCAGAGCTCACCTCACTTACGGTTAACAGCACAGCCTAAGGCTCTCTGTTTTATGTCCTGCCATGTCCATCAACAGGTAGAACATTTTCCACTGCCCTCTCTCGATCAAAATGGAAGAGGTCTATTAGGTATAGACAAAAATCTGCTTTTACCCAGGCAGGCCACAACATGCCAAAGCGTGTGACTTGTGGTTATTGATTATTCTTTCCCTTTCATCTGTCTCATTGGGATATATCCATCACTTGTATAAATCTGCAGAGACAAATGAAATTATGACTGGCATTACTTTATCTTTTTTTTTT
>NW_009964625.1:0-771 GCF_000747805.2 Chaetura pelagica | reverse complement strand
GAGGTCCCTTCCAACTCCAATGATTCTGTGACATTTGCCAAGTTCGTGCAGCTGGTGCATAAACGGGGATAGGGAACTCAACAGGCAAGAATGAGTCAACTTCATGATCTCATTTACCACAAGACTGCCATAATATAGGGGAGACCACAGGGATGAAAAGGAATGGCCAGGGACAGTGTAGGTGAGGATACCTGCTTAAATAGCCTGCTTAGTCCTCTCTCAGGGACTGATGGTGGTCGAGTGCAAGAGTGGAGGTGTGTTCCAGTTAGAGGAAATACCTCTGTGGAGGAAGAGAAACCACAGAGCAGACTGTGAGGGACGATGGGAATGCTCAATCTTAAAGGCTTCTCTAAAAGGTGAAGAAACAGACATTTCTACTTCACCCCACTCTTCACAGTTTCCCCCATGCTGGCACAGTGATGTTCTGCAAATGCAGGTTTAGAGGCTTTGTTACTTTCCTGTCCTGACACATGTTCAGAAAGGATTTGCCTTTAAAGAAAGGGTCAGAGCTTATTCATGTTTTTTTGGGGAAAAGCTGAGGTCATACATGGACAGTGCTAACGCCTTGTCAGTATTGGAGGTGGAACATGTTTCCTCCAGTTCCCTAACATTTAATGTACATTTTATCTTCACTCAGCTGCACAAGAAGTGAAAAGAGAAGGCATAGTCACTATATCTACTTTCACATGCTTTCCCAGACTGACAGCACAGGAAGCGTGGTGCTGTGGAGTCGGATCTCCAGCTCCAAGAAGCTAATAATTCAGGAACAGG
>NW_009964624.1:0-771 GCF_000747805.2 Chaetura pelagica | reverse complement strand
TTTTTTTAAATGAAATGTGAGAATATAGTGCTGAATTGGTACCTGATCTGATGGAGATTTAGCTTGGTCAACAAAACTTTTACAACCACAGGACAAAAAACATAAATCATATGCAAAAGCTCTCTTATCTTTAATTATTACATGTGGCTTTGTGTTAAGGGTTACTATTTTTCAGGGCCTAAGTATTAAATCCAGCTTCAATAGTCTAACATCTGTGTACAGTTGAAGCATCTGTTTCTTCTGTGAAAAACAGAAGTGAGAAACTCTGCTTTCCTTCATGCAAACCCTTTTAAACAGCTAATTTCATTGTTCTGTGTTTTTCAAGTTGAAGATTAATGACATACAGGGTAAACATGGTGAACAGCATCATGCATATGGGCCATGTGTGACTGAACCACCTGTAAGCTTAGGGTTTTTTGAGCTCTCAAGATGGCCAGCTTCTGTTTCATTAAAAAGCAAGCAAATAAAGTAATTCTAAATGTTTAAAAATGGCTGTATTTCTGATAAAAAAGTACAGTCCAGTAGAGAAACATGTGACTATGCTCTGTTATGCACAAGGTCTTTCTTCACATCAGCTTGGAGTGAAAGTAGTATTGTGATTTATGCTCTCTACCACAACCAGCCCATACATCTTGCCATTCTTGAATCCTGTCTGATAGATTCTTTGGTCATTTACAAGGCCAACCACTGAAAAGGCCTGTGACTTTCTGATGATAGATTACATATATTTGAAGTTGTTGGTTGTTGTTTTGTTTTTCTCAAAAAAAAAAA
>NW_009964623.1:0-771 GCF_000747805.2 Chaetura pelagica | reverse complement strand
AAAAAAAAAAAAAAAGGCATTTTGAGTATTGGAATGCAAATTAACATACCAAGCAATTAAAGTCAATTAAAACAGGATGCAGTATAATTAGAAACAGTTGTGTTCACATTTATATTCAGAGAGGTTTGATGCATTGAAAGAAAATAAAACAATTCAGGAAACTTCTAATGCCTATAGATGTGATCATGATACTAATCATGACAGTTGATTTCTAAAACGTCCCATCCTCCCTCACCTCCTGAGTTCTTGGGAGGCATGATAACATGAGCAACTGATGCACTGGGTGCAATGGGATTAAACAGCTCAGCATAGTGGGAACTTCTGGTGGCCTCTTCTCCCTGCTTTGAACACAGTCACATACCTGTTGCGGTACCAGAGAAGCTTGCAGCTTCAGCAGCTTCATTAGCTACTTCAGTTCACTGACACTGAAGAATTGTCAACCATGTCAGTTGCCTCAGGAAGGACACATCTTTCCCATGTTTGCTTCCTTGGTATCTCTTTCCTTGTTCTGGATATCAGCATTAGTACTTATTTCCAGAAACACTGACCCAATTGCACTCTATTTATATCCTCTTTCTACATGGTAACCAGAAAGGAAGGAGCATCCCCATTCCTCTAAAGCTGAGGCATGACTGCCCTCATGACAAAAATACACAGTAGAGGTTGTGGGTTTAGTACTTGCAATAATGTTAGTAGGTGTGGATGGGCTGTGGAAGGCATTTGGAACAGCAAAACAGGAGAGTGTGAGGTGGAGCTCTGCAAGTCTGGAGG
>NW_009964622.1:0-771 GCF_000747805.2 Chaetura pelagica | reverse complement strand
TCTAAAATTGCCTCTCATGTTATTAGAGCTTTATTGTTTCTCTCTGTTTTGCTATTTTGCATGTGCCCTTACTGATGAATCTCATCTTGTTGATGCAGGCATACTTAGAGTCTAGATTCTGTTATATCGATGTCGACCTTTCATCATTTTTGAACCTTAAACCTCTAGGGTGCATCATGGCCAATCTAAGCACTCCTGCATCATGAAATAAAAGGAACCCAAAGTAGTATCCTTTAATCTGTTCTTATATTGGGTTGTCATATGAGCTACAGACTCAGATTTTCCTCCCACAACCATAACAGTAATAAACTTTGAATTTGTTTTAGATAAAAGCTGACTTGGCCTAGAATCAAATTTTACAACTAGTGGTTTAGTTATTGAACCACTGTGATGGACACACTGATGGATTTAATGTAACAATGATACATTTCTAGGCTAGTCAGAAGTCTTTAGAGTATATTCTTCTTGTAGTGGTTAACTGGAAATGGATTAAAATCCTGGTATTGGAAGGTACAGCACTATTTACCCTGCTTAGTTTCAATAAAGAAAAGAATGCCTTGTGTAAACTCTAGCAATTATCCTGTATATTTCATTTTCAAAAAATAATCCTATTTAGTGTATGTTGACTCTGAGCAGCAAGTAGTCAAGCCTGGATAGTTAAAATTATAGAGTGAAATGTGTAAATCCCATTTCAGTTGCTATGGCTTAGAAGTAGCTTATCTGCACTGAAAAGAAAGAAGAGCAAACGAAAATGCTTTTATGAGAAAACAA
>NW_009964621.1:0-771 GCF_000747805.2 Chaetura pelagica | reverse complement strand
AAAAAAAAATAGGCATATAGATTGCATTCACAGTTAAATCTGAGTAGGTATGCAAACTATATGGCATATTATACTTCCTTTATCAGATAAATCCTTGTGACAGGGGAAAGAATACACTCATGAAACAGAGAGATACCCTTGACTCAACAGAACTTCTGTTCTCCCTGTAATACACATAAGAAAACAATCCTTTTCTTCTAATTTTTTTGTGATCATTCTCTCTTCTTTGGTGAAGAATTCAGACATCATATTGCCAGGTACTATGTAGATAAAGAAAGATGCTGGTGAACCAGGTGTTCTTCACCTCCACCTTTCTGAGATGAAAGGAACAATATGTCTGCCAGGGGATAAACATGAAGTACTGAAAAAATAACAAGTAGCTCTCTATTAAAAGTCAGCATTTTATTACAGTTATGAGCAATTAGGTAATAACTGCGGTTAAGCATTGGTCTTTTTAACCATCACAAGGGCTGCCTGAATTTGAAAGGAGATGCTCTCAGCAGTAACAGTTCAATAAACAAGCAAAGACTACAGCTCCATCACTAGTCTCCAATTGATGGATTCACTAACTTTATTCCAATTTCATAAAAGGAAACAAGGGATTGCAGCAACAGCAATGCAAATAAATGTTTGGGTTTTTTTTCCTATCTGTGGTGGGTGTATTGATCTGTCATTTTGGAAAACTCAGGGCTCAGACTTGACTTTCACAGCCCTCTCTGTAGGTAAGCATTTAATTTGGGTCACCACAGAAATCCAACTCCCTCCTCACTG
>NW_009964620.1:0-771 GCF_000747805.2 Chaetura pelagica | reverse complement strand
TGAATAAATTCTTCCCAACATCCAACCTAAACCTCCTATTGCACACAACTCCTGCTTCACCACCCATCCAGCACCACCTGGGAGATCACACCCTCCTCAGACCAAGCAGGACAACTTCTTTGGGCCACCTCATGCCCTGGCTTATCCCCTGGGGAGCAGAGGGGTACAAACTGTCCCATTCAATCTCCTTTTTGGAACAGAGCAGAAGTTTTTCAGCATACAACACCTTCCTGAGATACAATGGGACACCTGCCAGCACGAGAACAAATGAACCTTTCAGAACACCCTCATACAAAAATAATAAACACAATTATGGTTGAATATAAGGACCAACGGTAGAGAAAGGTGGATTTTATTATTGATACCTTAACAGCTGAAAAGTGATGCTCCCAGATAATGGTGCATTACAGAACAATTCCTGGTGGGATGCAGACTGGTGCCCACATCCACCTTGGGTAGATGGGACAAAGGCTCTTGGGTCTATTCAGTGGAAAGAAAAGAGAATGTGGTTCCTGCAGCCACCAGGCAGCTCACTGAGCTCGCTGGCTGCTGGTTGGGATTGCAGGAATTCTTTGTTTCTCATTAGTGTGGAATGTTGCCCGCACAGCACATGACACAAACACCAGCAGCAGAGCTGGGTAAAAAACCAACCACACAAACGCTGCAAATCAGCATCCCAATTCCAAGCTCAGGGTTTGTTTTTGTGCTCAGTAATGATGGGCTTTGCATTATGCAAAGATCCTTTGTCCTCTTCTCTCCTGGAGAAAACAA
>NW_009964619.1:0-771 GCF_000747805.2 Chaetura pelagica | reverse complement strand
TTTTTTTTATCTGTGAGATGTTTCCTCTTTCCACATGGTTCCAGCAGCCCTTCCACATGAGAAATCCCAGGAAAGGAGAGTGACTTCCTCCAGCAGGCAAGGAATAATGAATCCCATCATGCACACAGGATACATCAAACAGTTGGAATGACTTTGCACCAGCCCTTTGGACAGCCCAGGACACAGAGCATGTGTTCTTGAGGTATCACCTCTACAAGCCCACACTTGTGGCCCTGCTGCAGGTTGACAATTCCCAGCTGAGCAGCTGATCTCCAAAAGAGCCCAGGATACATGTAAGTAAAACTGCAGCCCTGCTCCAGCCCTTTTCTCAAGGCTGTCACCACCAGGCAGGCTCCCAGTCCCACCCTGTGCCACCTCTGTATCTCTACTGGGATCCATCACCACATCCTGGGTGTCCCTCCCTGCTCAGTTTCTGGCTGTGCTGACTCCAAACCTCCTTCCCACCAGCTGTGGGGACCTGGTCTGTCACACTGCATGGGTCTGACTCCCACCCTCCCCCTGCCACCATCCTGTGGGGATGGAAAGAGCCTGGTCTGATGGAGGTTGTCCAGGGAAATCCTTGCTTCGCCTTGGTCAGCAAACCTGTGACCCTTGGAGGAGGCTGGGGGGCTGCAGAGGGGACCAGACTCTGCAGCAAACGTTCCTGTGGGAAGAGGAATGTCATCTCCCTCCACTTTCCTCCACAAGGTCAATCTCCAGCTGAGACCTTGCAGATATCTCCCCCACACCTCCTCAGCACTGCTGAACACT
>NW_009964618.1:0-771 GCF_000747805.2 Chaetura pelagica | reverse complement strand
TCCAGCCTTGGTGATTCAGTGATTCTGTGATAAAGAGCTATTGCAATACCAGCTCAGAGTATTTAGAAATCCCTTCCCACTGGTTAGCTTCATGGCAGGAGTCATCAATTGGCCCCCTCGTGCATGTTCTTAGTGTGCAATTGAGGCATGTGGCTAATGGTGGAGTTAGACGAGCCATCTCTGCAGAGCAGTTCCAAACAAGAGGAAGGCTCTGCACCAACAAGGATGTCTGCTCCCTGCTTTTGTCTCCAGTTCCCAAACTTGAGCCAGCATGCATTGCAGCAACAGCAGAATGAAAGTAAATTAGAATAAAATCCAAAGCACCTATATATGAGGATGCAAAAGAAAATTATGTTTGTATCTGCAAGGATTCACTGACTAATTCATTGCTTGGATTTTCTCCCAAAGAAGCCATGCTGGGTTGATCCAGGACTAAGCCAGATAAAAGAAGATGGTGTCATTCAAAGCTTAATCCTAATCAAGTATCTCCAAGTTTCTCTTAACTGTGAATTTGAGCTACAAGATTTCAGAATTTGCCTATGCTTACACAGGTCAAATGAAGTGGTGACAAAGAGGCAGCAGAAGATATCCTTAACCCTGTTACCCAGCTGAAGCAACTGGAAGACATAAAAGTCATCATAATGCTGTTTTAAGTAACACAGAGAGCAGAAGCACAGCCAGGAACGTATGTCCAAAAAGTTATACAAAACAACTGTTTCTCTTTTAGCAGGATTTTTTACAGCTGCTTGTGGCATCAGGTTGACATTCTTT
>NW_009964617.1:0-771 GCF_000747805.2 Chaetura pelagica | reverse complement strand
ACCTGGGCTCCCACCTCATTCAGCAGTGGGCACACATTTTCTTTATTATTCTTTTTAGCTCTGAAGAAGCTCTTCTTGGTCTCTTTACTTCCTTTGCCAGGTTTAGCTCTAAGAGGGCTTTGGCCTTCCTTTTTGCCTTCCTATGTACCCTGACAACATTCCTATAGTTCTCCAAAGTGACAAGTATCTTCCTCCACAAACCATGAACTTCTTTCTTCCACGTTACTTTTTTTCAGCAGCTTCTTGTTCCTTGCAGTGCCTGAGTTACTCTCCTGAAAGGCACTGTGAGTTTCACCTGAAAGGGACCTGGTCATGTGCTGCATGGCTCCAGTGAGCTGTGGTGACACAGAAAGGGCCAGGGTTTCATTCTGCAGCTTATGAGCCACAGCTGTAGCTGGTTATGACCAGATTATCAAATACAGAAATGCTTACTATATATAACAGCTAGGGCACCTGGAATGACTAATTAATACTAACTTAATCTGGAATGCTGACATTTCAAACCCTTCATATCCACAGTCCCTCTGCTCATCTCAGATGTGTGTGTCCCAAACCACCAAATGGATCAATCAGCAATTCTAATCACTGCTCTGGCTATTTATTCAGTCGGGGCTACAATGACAGATTCTAATGTGATAATTACAATGTTGGCCTCAGAGATCTGGCAGTAGCTGTGGAATACATGAGTCACAGCAGTGAGCACAACAAGGCCAAAATGGCAAAACTGACAGAGTCCAAATAAAATAAAATAAATACAGAAAAAAAAAAAAA
>NW_009964616.1:0-770 GCF_000747805.2 Chaetura pelagica | reverse complement strand
ATTTTTCTTCTGTAATTGGGGTTTTCCATATCTTGAAGAAGTTGAATGTCCAGAGGTGTTTGGGTCTCAATTAAAAATTCAAGCTACCTCAGTCTGGCTGTTGTCCCTATTTAAGAGCTACAAGTATTTTCATATTCAGAACACTAAGAAACTAATACTGTCTGGAGAACATAACTGTCATCAAATTCTGAGTAATTTTAGCTTTGATAGATATAACAACTATAAAACTAAGTGCTCTGCATATCAGTGCCAGTTACTTTAACTCCTTTATAATGTAGCTGTATTTTAATAGAACAAAATGTTTTCCTGACTCAACACCTTGTCCTTAGCATCAGGTGACCAAGTAGTAACTGAGACATGGTGGAAACTGAGATTCCCTGTTGTGATGTTTTCAGTTAGCAGTTGCCCTGTTGCCATTCCAGCTCTTGCAAGTGATAAAACAACTGGAATTCCTCCCTGGCTGTGCAGGGACAGGCCGTGCAGGCTGAGGGGTAACCCACCCCTGCCTTCCAGTTTCAGTTGCATAAAAAGGGATGTTTTACTCCTGGAACGTGGGCAGGAGATTTTTTGCTGGCAAAAGAAATCTTCAGAGACCTTTCCAACTTGCCTTGCAGGTGTTCCAGGTACTGCTGCTGTTGACTTGAGCTGTGTTTGGCACAATTTGGAGCACATGGTTTGTAAGTGGCGTCCTGGGGAGAATGCAAGCAGTGACACCAATTACACGTTGTTCTACTGGTTCGTATGGGCTCTTTCTTCCCAACCCTAAAGTG
>NW_009964615.1:0-770 GCF_000747805.2 Chaetura pelagica | reverse complement strand
CTCTTCTCCAGGCTGAACAACCTCAGTTCTCTCTCAGCCTGTTGTCATAGGAGAATATAGGATGAAACAGGAGCCTAGAAAATTACTGCAGCCCATATCCAACCTTTGTTTCCATGTGGAATATTGTGTGCATGTGTGTTGGTTTGCATTTGCTGTCTGGAGACCAGGGTAGCTCTGCTTGCCCTGACCATGGCTGATGGCAGGACAAGGGACAAATGTACCCTCAGGCTTCCCACTTTGGTTTTATTTTGCGCAAAATGTGATGAGATGACACCTGCAATCTGCCCAACCCAGGGCTGCCTCAGTGCATCTTCAAGCATTTCTCACCTTGGCATCAGGGTCGTGGCTAGACCAGGGTGGGAGGTTGGTCCTGGCCCCAAAAGGAAGGATGATGATAAGAGATTCCCAACTTTTAGCAGAATTAATGCTCACTCCAAAACTGTCCCAGCCCTGTGGTCCATTATTTTCCATGTTTAAAGGTGATTACATCTCTCTAAATGGCACAGAGAACACACTCACTTTACTGTGATGAGAAACGTATCCCAGGGGGTTAATTAAGACTAAAACAGACAGATTAATGTTGTTTACAGCTGCCAAGGCCAGGACTGTCAGTGATGTATTTAAAAAGACCTGACGCTTGAAATGTCCCTGGGGGACACTGATGGCACCTGTGGCTCTTGCCAGAAAGCTCTGGGAAGGAGCCCATTGCTGCCAGAGACAAGTTTTGAGGAGAACTCAGACCACAGAATCCCAGACTGGTTTGGATTGGA
>NW_009964614.1:0-770 GCF_000747805.2 Chaetura pelagica | reverse complement strand
AAATCTGTGCAGCCCTTGACATGGTGAGTCTTTGGGTGCAGGGCAATGCTGATGCAGTTCCTGGAGACATCTGAAGCTGGCACAGCCACAGCTTATGCAATCGTTACGAAGGTGCTCTTTTTGGGGAATTTCAAATAGCTGTGAATTTGGGTGTGCAGGCAGGGGTGCCCAGGGCTGTCCTTTGGAGCAGGGTCCCTGCTCTCCAGGGGCTGTGTGCTGGGGCAGGAACTCTGCTGCCTGCCAGGGTCAGCTCTCAGTCTGCCTGTAATCTGTGTGAGAAGCCATTTTCAAGGCAGCTCAAGTGAAAGCACGGCAGGTGGGAACAAGACTGATGGATGTGGCAGGACTCCTGGCTCTGCCCTGAGCCACAGGCAGCTGAGCCTTTTTGTCTGTCCTGTCATAAGACTCCTTATATTGATGGAGAAAATAAAATAGAGAAAATTATTATAAAATTTCCTTCAAAGGCAGATTGTATCTGACATCCCTTGTGAAAATGGGAGTGGTGACAAACCAGCAGCAGAGCAGAGCTGACTCCTTGGCAGCACTTAGGCAGAGGTCCTGCTCCTCACAGCACCCTCAGCCAGCACAAACCAGAGAAAGGAAATGTACTTCAACTGCTGCTGGAAAAATTCTATGAAAAATTTTGGGGGTTTTATCTCAAAATTTTTCCTTCATTTCCTTTTTGGAAAGTGTGCCATGCCCTGAGTGACCAAATGTCCAACAGCAGCTCTATCACCCAGTTCCTCCTGCTGGCATTGTCAGACAGGTGG
>NW_009964613.1:0-770 GCF_000747805.2 Chaetura pelagica | reverse complement strand
CTCTGACACAGATAAAATCTTGAATTTGACAATGCCCATGCTGTCATTGCCAGTGACTTCAAAGGAACCATGATTCATTTAATCTGTCCTGTAGCCTTGGGCATGAATTTTTATCTTGTTTGTCTAGATGATACAATTGCATGTATCCAGTTAATGAAAACTTTGCAAGATTTATTAGGCAATGAGTATAAAGCAGTTGGAAGGTGAGAATGGAGCTCCTTTGGCTGTGGTCTAAGTCTGCAGTGCAGCAGGGCTTGGAAGCACTTGTGCTGGATTGCTGGGTGTCTGAAACATCATTTAACATTTAAACTGATATTTAACACTGATATTTTAAAAGCTGTTTCAGGAGTTTCTGTACTCTGCTTATATACATGCACTGAGCTGTTAAAAATGTCAAGATAAATGAAAAGTGAACATTTGCATAAGATGTAAACAGAAAGAGGAAGTCTTTGAATGTAAACTATAACTTGTGCATTCTGCAACCAAGAAAACATTTTATCTTCCGGTTGTTGAATGTGTCTTCAGAGTTCACATTTGATACATTCAGTGAAAATGCAGATGCCTACAAAGTTGCGATATTTTTGGTTAATTTAAGTGGGACATCTGAGTGGAATGAACAATTAAGGAGGGAGGAGTAATTAGCCTGAGCAATGCAGAACTGGAAAATATAAATGCATATGTGTATGTATACATAAATGTATCTGGTGTTGTGCCTGCTGTCATCGTGCATAAACAGATTGCAGGCATGCTTTAGACAGTTTTATTACATA
>NW_009964612.1:0-770 GCF_000747805.2 Chaetura pelagica | reverse complement strand
TTTTTTTTTGTTGTTGGGTTTTTCCCTGCTTCTTAACACCTCTGGTCATGACTGACTTTTGGATGCAAACAGTTGAATCCTGCCTGTGTACACAGTACTCAGTAAACAGAATAGCACAGCACCAAGTGATGCACATTGGCTGTTATCTCCCTGTGCAGTAAGCAAGGATTTTTCACTTTATGTCTCTCATTCCCAAACTGCTGCTGAGAAAAAGAAATACTGTGTTTGTTTTCTACATTTTGAAAGTCAGGAATTTTGAGTTCTTTCATTGAGATTTTATTTTTTTATTGTACTGAAGTATCACTCACTGCTCTGCTAAAGAAAATCACTCTTCTTCATGTTATCCAGTGAAATGGGCAATGGGCCCATAAAGAAACACAAGTATCAAAACACAAGTATCAAAACATAAGAAACAACTTTCTTACTGTAAGGGTGATTGAACACTGGAAGAAGTTACCCAGAGAGGTGGTGCAGCCCCCATCCTTGGAGACGTACATACTCAAAACTCAACTGGACACAGAACTGAGCAATCTGCTCTAGTTGACCCTGCTTTGACCAGAAAGGTTAGACTAGATGATCGCCAGAGATACCTTCCAACCTCAGCTGTGATTCCATGAAAGTCATAAACTTTACAAACTATCCAGCACAAAAATAGCACATACTATGTTTATTTTGTATTGCACTCTGGTATGATTTCTCTAAACTATTTTTTCATCACGTGACAAGCTGCTAGCAACGAGTTACTATCACAAAGGAAAAAAACTGATGCT
>NW_009964611.1:0-770 GCF_000747805.2 Chaetura pelagica | reverse complement strand
AAGACAGAAAAGTATTAATGAATGAAATGTTGTCTAGCATGAGAACAGCTTCTTGCATTTGTAAAATCCAAGTTTCCAAAGGGCAGAAAAGTACATGCAGAAAACCTGTAGAAAGTAAGAGATCACACACTGCTGAAGCCCTGTTCCAGAAGCAGTTATTTAAACTCCTACCCCCAGTACTTTTTGAGGTTGAAGAGGAAAATCTTTTTGAAAATTTGAAACAGTTCTAAGGAAAAGAACAAAAGTACCTCTAGAAATCTAAACATCACTGAGAGGATATTTTTGGTATGCAGACGAAGATGCTCGTTGGTTGGTATTCGGTGAATGATTTCAAGCACTAACTTTCTGAGTTGCTGTAAAAACAAGAGTAGAGAGGGGGAAAAAAGTATATGACAGAACTTCTTAAAAGCCCACAAAACACAACTGGTTGCAACATCTCTTCAGCTAAATACCTCTGCATGCTTAAAGAGAGAAAGAGCCATTTTACTTTGTGTCCACATATGCTTATCTATAAACACGTTAATGCTTGCTACCCATGGATGTGAATAAGGCAAATTTAACAAATTTACTGTTGCAAAATGCAAGTTATCAGATTTCTTTTAAGGAACCCAGTTTTAAGTGATTACATCAACTCAACTTTTCCCTTTCATTCCACAGTACAGTCAGTAATTTGTAATAATGTGTCATTTTTCAGTAACAAAACAAATTCTATTGCACCTAGTTCTTTATTTTTCATAGAAGGCCACATTTGCAAAGTTTGCAAGCAACTT
>NW_009964610.1:0-769 GCF_000747805.2 Chaetura pelagica | reverse complement strand
ATAATTTAACCACCAAAGAAAATTGCTACTTTCTCAGTCATTAAAGTAGTGTAAAAGAGTGTGTTAATGTCAGCACTTACATTAACAAGTCTAGCAGAAGATTATGCTGTTTACATACATTATCTAAACTGGTGTAAATATTCTCTTTCTCCAAATTCACAGAGCAAAGTACACCCAGCAGTTACCAGTCATGTGCAAATCTAAAAAACACAGCTACACACAATATAAACTTCATTGTCCTCCAGGCACTGCAGTTAACTCCATCCCTTTCTTTCTTTCTTTGTGAGTCATGCTCATGTCCACGCCACCATTTGAATCTTTCCACTGCAGCACACTCGAGCAACATTCTAGATGTGATAAACCTTACCACACAGAAAACTGGCTGTATAAGAGAAGGAAAAATGTTTCCTTTCTAACTCCATGAATTGTTTTGCTTGCAGTTTGCTATGTTTGGCTAAGCTCTTCCTGAGATCACTTCCAAACTAGTCACGTTTTTCAAAATTCTGCCACAACTATCCTCTCTGTTTTCTGCAAGTGAAGTGGTTTGAGATTGCTCAGTCAGTTCAATTGCAAGGAACAATTTTGTGTGGACTGAAGTTGGGTGGTACAACCAGTTCAAATGTCTAGGATTCCACCTGTAAGCATTCAGCCCCCCCAGTCTCAAAAGAGGTGCAAGCGATGAATTTAGGCTGCGACCTGTTCCTTTAAATTGCCTGTCCTGAGGAAAAGAGCAGGAGACCACCTAAGCCCACTCAGAGTCAACAGACTC
>NW_009964609.1:0-770 GCF_000747805.2 Chaetura pelagica | reverse complement strand
TAAGATGCATTTTCTTTCTCTTCCTATACTGTTGGGGTTTTTTGTTTTGTTTAGTTTTTTAATCTTTGACACAGGCTTCTGAGATGTTCATCATTAGGCTAGACAGTTGCACTAGGAACTAAAAAGTTCCTGGGACTATTCACTGGGACTGTGCACTTTTGTCACAAACTGGACTACAGCCCTGCTTTCAGACCCCAGAAAACTGTGGCTTTATGTAAACTGCCTACTAAAAGCCCCTCCTGGACTATCTCCCAAACTGTGCGTGAAGATTATTAGGGAGAGTAATGTTAGTGGAAAAAAAATGTTCTAGAATCTGCAATTTATATGTTTAGGTAATGAAACGCCAGTGCCAAGAATGTTCTATGTCAGTGTTTAATTTATTACTTAAATTCAGTGACATGCCAGAAGCATTTAGTTGCCACAAAAAACTTAGCCAAGGGAGAATACTTACTTTTTGTTTGTTGCACAATCTGATGTCAGAGGATCACACCTGCTTCACAGGCCAAATCAACATCTTTCCTGATACTGTTACACACTAAATTAACTGATATAGTTTCTCATCTCAGAATCAATGTTTCATTAATTCTGCAAGTTATGTTACCCCCTGGGAAGTCCCACCATATGACCACATAGTAGCTTTTAGCAGAGATGTATTGAGAGGCAATATGTGGCTCCTCAAAAACTGAAAAGAGGAAAACAAGGCGACTGGAGAAGGCTTGCCATGGAAGACCTCTGAAGATTTAATAATAAAAAAATAAAAATAAAAAAAA
>NW_009964608.1:0-769 GCF_000747805.2 Chaetura pelagica | reverse complement strand
CTTTCAGTTTAATAAGCTTCTGTATGGGAACAGTTCTGGATAATACCTCTCTTCATATTGTTTTTACTCAGCATGTTACATCACTCACAGAATTTGCTTGTGTCAGGCATGAAGGATTTTCTTCAACGAGGGCCTGGGGGAAATATGTGAAACACGTAGCTGTAGAGGACATCAAAATCATGTTACTGCCTTGTAGTGAAATTCCCTACAAGCCCTATTTATCAGATAGATTTTTAGGTCACATCCAGGTTCTTCATTATTAAATTCAACTTGTGAGAGGTAAATTTGAAATCTTTTATATTTGCATGTCTCCTACTTGCACATCACCCTTCTTCCTTGCTTCCCCATTCAACATGAGAGTATGCCTAAATGTGAATTCCTGACTTTGCTTAGCATTTCTTTGAAACTCTCTAAAAATAGAGGGGTAGAGACACATTTCTGCATTTGCTAGTACATGTTCTTGAAATGGTCAGCTGCCATCAGATATGCTGAAGTACTGTCTCATTACAGCAGTAGTACTATTCTTGTACTATTCAAAAAACCTCATTTCAGATTTCTTACTGCTCTTTCTGTGGCATTGGAGAGAGGTGACATTATCTGTTGTGTATATGTGGCAGGCTAAACATATATCCTATATAGAATAAGATACACTCTGTGGGCATGAAGCAGGGACCAGATGTGAAAAGTTCTTCTGGATTCCTGGTGACTCTCAGACTGATAATCCTTTGTAGGAGAAAGGGACCTGGGAGTACTGGCGGACAGGAGGATG
>NW_009964607.1:0-769 GCF_000747805.2 Chaetura pelagica | reverse complement strand
GTTTTTGTTTTTTTGTTTTGTTTTGTTTTTTAAATACAGAAATCCTTTTGTTTCTCAGTAGAAATCCAGTAACACTTTTTTGCTTTTTGTTGGCAACTTAATGTTCCCAGTACCATTCAGTTCAAGTTCTATGAAATCTGTCATCAAAATTGTAGTCAGTTAATCTTTTTTCTCTATTCTGTTTTTTTACATTTTCTGTTGCTTACTGTTTAAAAATGTTGTACAGGTGACTCATGTAAATACTGCAGCCATTTGCCTTGACTACTACCATCTGGTTTTGATTCAATATCCATACACTGACATTTTCTTCATCACTGATTGAAGGTTTCACAGAAGAGGCTTTAATTGGTATACAGCCTTGTGTTTACACATGATAGCTGTTTATCTTTGAGCCTTAACAACCCAAAACTTTTGTTACAGGTATTTCCATGTTTTTCTGGCCTTAACATATGTAAGAGTTGCACATTATCTTTCCTTGGCAAAGTACAAAAGCTAAGTAGGACACAATAGTATGCCTTCATATCCTTCAAGAATAATCCTCCTTTACATCATACAGTCGGAACAGTCATTCTAGTTTTGAGAAGACTGAGCCTCTACACTCGTGTTAGTGGTTAAATTATATGGTTGGAGATGACAGTAGGGAGTGTGGACACGGGAGTGTTACTGGCGGAATGAATCTGCTGAGGTACTACCAAGCAGGAGCTTTCAGAAACGTTCAGCTGGTGTAAGTATTGTTAGATTTCAAAACAAACAAACAAACAACAAAAAA
>NW_009964606.1:0-769 GCF_000747805.2 Chaetura pelagica | reverse complement strand
CACATTCAGGCCAGTGTGAAAAGTGTTAAGATGCTATTGCTCCTTCTTCCTTGTCAAGAATTCTGGAAGTGCGTGTGACTGGAACAGGAGACTGATAATTTCTATGCCAGAGCAGCTGTTTTATTCCTATAGTCTTTGCAAATAAAATTAGACCCTATCTAATACAAATTTTTTCTTGACCACAGAGAACGTACTTGGCTTCCAGGACTGTCTTATTCATTATGACTTCAGATTCAGTAGGCATTGTACAAGTGAACACAGTTTGGCTTACAACAATTGCAGACTTACTAAAGTAACAGGTGGAACAAAGAAACTTTTACCTCAATAAAAAAGTATATCTCACTAACCTGCTAGCATAACTGAGAGGGCATGCTCTTTTGTCAGCAAAGAAACAACTGAGACATCTTTTAGGCAAATGCTGACTCCTGAAAATAATAGATTTGATGGGTATGAAAACATGTCATTACTCCCTTTCAGGAGTAAGGAAAATTCCTGCCTTTTTTTCTTTTTTCCTTTTCACTTATAGAACAAATATTATTTTATTAAAACAAAAGTAAAAATACTTGAGTAATTCACTTGGTTTATGAAATCAGAATGTCTTTCTATATCTCTATGTTAATACAAAATGTAAGATTTTGAGTTTTGCAAGCTCACTTATAAGCAAGCTCACGATTCAAAAAACCATATAAGCTTAACAAGACTGACCAAACCTGGTATTATGAGGTTTTTTGTGGGTTTTTTTGTTTTGTTTTGTTGTGGTTTTGTTTGT
>NW_009964605.1:0-769 GCF_000747805.2 Chaetura pelagica | reverse complement strand
CCAACCCCTAGGATTCTAGGATTCTATGAAAGTCTTTTTCACAATGAATGTTTATATTGGCATCCTGTTAAAAGGAATGTGTTCAGACCTCAAAAAAATTACCAGTATTCACTAATATAAGACAAAAAATTTGTCTCAGCTGATCTTCAGTTATTGTTGTTCTGCCTTGTACAAATAATGTCGTAAAAGAATTTTCTTGTAGAAATGTTCACAAAGCCACTAGATTCTTAGCTTTTAAAAAATAATGGTGATTATATATGTGCATCCTTGACTGAAATTTGATAATAAAAGTTGCTTACCCAAGTCTATGGAAAGGTATGTAAAAATCCCAGACCTAGGAATATGGAAACCTATTTTTTGTATCAAACAGCTTCTTTCCTACCCTGCATTTTAAAAAAGTATATAGGTTTTGAGATAGTATAGGTGTAACAGTGGCATTTTATTTTCATTGATCCTATGCAAGTCAGTCCTATGACAGATCTAATGCAGCCAGGCAGGCTTTCAGTCATTAGAAGGTGGCTTCACTTGCTGTTGGCACAACAGAGGCATGGTGTGATAGGATTTGTGAGAAACTGCTAATGGTTGGAGCTTTGCAGTGTCCCTGCTTCCAGCTAGGCTAGATGAATCTAAATGCTAAAGTTTCTGTGCAGATAATCAAATTTGGCTAAATAGGTATTATGGTTTACTGAATACAAATTGAAAATATTATTGAAAGGACAGATAAATGGTAACCCACAGGAAAAATCTTGCCATTGTGTGTTTTTTTTTT
>NW_009964604.1:0-769 GCF_000747805.2 Chaetura pelagica | reverse complement strand
AGTAAGTGTCTGACTCTCGCTCACCGCAACATCTCCTCTTTATCCTAAGGCAAGATCTAGAACATGCTGTCACAGTCTTTCTCACGCTTTTAATACGATTGTTTAGCCAGTCTCGAAAGAATAAGGAATCTCTGGTTATGTGTGTTCAGTTTCTAGCTTGATCGGTCTGTGGTGGGAGATCCCAGCAGATCAGGTTCTGTGTCATAGTTGGGTGGGGTTCAGTGGTACTTCTGTCTTTTTCGTGTTTACATACTCTCTTGAAAATGAAAGATAACGTGAGAACTGAAGGGATGATGGAAAGAATTTGAATGGCATATGAAACTGTCATCTTTTTTAAGTTTACAAGAAGCAAGGGTAGTAATGAATCTTGGAAGTTTGCGAAACATGCACCTGTTTTTGAAATGGGTTAGCCAGGGATGTAGTTTTTTTGTTTCCAAATTACTGGTCACTTTGGTAAGGTGTGTTGTTAAAGGAGAGAAATAGGAAAATACTTTGGTCACAATGTTAGTTTTGTGTAAGAGATAATATTTAATGAGTACTGGCATTGGAGCATTGTATTTAACTTTGGCTAGTGTGATCTTCAAGTAATCAAAGGGCCTGAAGTTAATTCATGCTAAGCAAGTCCTCAGATAAAGGCCTTTAGGATCTAAGAGGCAGTGCTAACTTCGAAGTTCAAAGTTCAGGGAACAAATACTGTATGTCACCTTTGGCATACTTTGGGCTTGGTTTTGGCTTGTGTTGTTTTGGGGTTTTTTTGTTGTTTTTTTTT
>NW_009964603.1:0-769 GCF_000747805.2 Chaetura pelagica | reverse complement strand
TTCTGTGTGACCTGCCCCAGGTGATCCTGCTTTGGCAGGAGGGTTGGACTGCTTGATCTCCAGAGGTCCCTTCCACCCCCAGCATTCCATGATTTCCAGAGGTTTCACAGTGCTGGATGGCTCTGTTACCAGAGCTGCCCTGAGCCCCAGGGACCCTCATAGTGATACAGAAAAATCCCTCCTGATCTGAATATTGGGTGAACACCAGGAGAGCTTGGGCAAGGCAAACATAAAGCAATGGAGCTTTTCTTCCTAATTAGACCACTTTTAATGCTTTGAGTAATTTTATATCTTCATTTATCATGATGATGGAAGCCTCATCATGGGTTTCTGGGGGAACAGCATTTCATTTCAAGTGGCCAGTGGTGATGAATTCAGCTGGCATTGACTGAAGCCATAAAGCCTGCTGCTGGGGACAGCATCATGTTGCTTCACATCCAGGAGAACCAGGCACAGATCTGAGGCCAGTACAATCCTGCTTGTCTGATCTCCAACCAGACAATTTATTGCCCACAGCACCACCCAACTTCCTGTCCTGGAACACTTGCTTTGTGAAACAATCTGTTTCTTCTAATGGGAAAGTATTAATGATTTGCTTCCTTTTGGGATCCACAGTCAGTATGTGTTGCTGAGCGTCTGCCTGCCTGCCAGGATGGGCTCAATGGGCCTTCAGGAAAGCTGGGGAGGGACTTTGGAAAAGGGTTTATGGTGAGAAGACAAGGGGGAATGTGTTAAAAGTTGCAGAGGGGAGATTGAGGTTGGACATGAG
>NW_009964602.1:0-768 GCF_000747805.2 Chaetura pelagica | reverse complement strand
AAACTGTGACGGACTGGGAATATCAGCTTTTATTCAGAATGAAAATGAATACTGAGAACTGGCTTTAGGTAACTAACTTTGTGTTTTAGGAGTGAATTTTAGAGTTTACAAATTGCTGAAATACTTACTCCTATGAAACAAGCAGCTGACTAGAATACTCCTTTAATGGTAATAACTGTGCCAGCTGAACATGTCAATTAACTCTGTCCTTGAAACCTGTATTGTATATTCATGCAAAAAGGAGCAATTTAGTACAGTGTGAACATTAGTAAGAGAGCAAATGAGGACATCCCTTTCAAGTACAGTCGGTAGTGTCCATTACATCTCTATCCATTCATTATTTTTCTAAACAGAACAAGATAGCACTTCATTCCTTTGAGAAGAGAATCACTAACATGAGAGGTGGTGTTGCCATGATGTGAAAGAATCAGTTTGCATTTTTCTTTTTTTTCTGTTGCAGTTTAACATTTCTAAACTTCCTGTTTCTCATAGTATCATAGAGTATCTCAAACTAGAAGGGACCCATAAATGCCACTGAGTCCAAGTCCTTGCTCCTTGTAGGATGACCTAAACTAAACCATATGATGAAGGCACTCCATGAACCCTGGCAGGCATATTGCTGTGACCACTTCTGTGGGGAACCTGTTTCAGGGACTGACTACTCTCTCAGTGAAGAAACTTCTCTTAAAGTCCAATCTGAGCCTCCCCTGACACAGTTTCATTCCATTTCCCCATGTCCTGTTGCTGGTTTCCAGAAAGAGGAGATCA
>NW_009964601.1:0-769 GCF_000747805.2 Chaetura pelagica | reverse complement strand
CCTGCTCACTGCAGGGGGTTGGGCTAGATGGTCTTTAAAGGTCCCTTTCAACCTAAACCAGTCTATGAATCTAACAGAATTTTGGGGTTAATACATTTAATTTCTTCGAGTGAACACTAAGCAACTGAGCTTCATTTAGGTTCCCATGTGTGCTCACTGGAATACTGCAGCCTGTCCCAGGAGCTGTACGACTGCAGGCAGAAGTATCAGCCCTTCAAAAGAAGATGTATTTAAGGGGTCCTTATGGTGTTCCCTTAGTTTATTGCCTATTGATAGGAGACTCATCTGGAGTGAATATTAATCTGTTTTTAATTGTTGTGTCTAAAATGACTTAATGTCTGCCAGTGATTTCTAAGACGTAAAACTCAGATGTTGAATATGTGATTCACATGAAAGGGAAAAGGTTTCCAAACATCTCAGTAGTTCTGGCATTCTGCCAAGTGCTAATGCCTATCTACTAAAAACAAATGGTAGGAGAAGTTTAATTCTCATTTCCTTATGAACTAGAGCTCTTCTCAAGTCAAGTTGGGCATAATTTTCTCATCTCGGTTAATTTTTCATATATAGTTTTGAAGGTGCTGAAAGGAGAGAAAATAACCCCAGAAGCACAGAAGCTGCCTAGTCCTGGGGAGTTCAAAGGGTGTTAGTGAAGATGTGGCAGTTGAGGGTACAGCTGGGAAATGCTCAGAAGAAATGAGGGCACAGGCTGAGAGCAGGATCAGAAAAAGCCTTGCAGAGTCGCGAGGTTCAGCCGCGCTGCTGAGGCAGG
>NW_009964600.1:0-769 GCF_000747805.2 Chaetura pelagica | reverse complement strand
CCAGTGCTGACAGTCCAAATGGCCTTTGGAAGAGAGAAAACCTGTTGCTTCCTCAACCTTTGCTCTGGGTGAAGCAGCTGAGGGAGGAGGAGAGTGGCTTGGGATAGAAAAATCCTCATTTTGCTTTCATCCTGAAGCAGTTGTTGTTGGGACTCTCTCCACCCATCCTTTGCAAGTTTTGAATGTCCAAGGAATTGTCCAACATCTGCTTGTACCAGGTGGATTCTTCTCACTGCCTCAGTCTTAAGTGCAATGTGAATGGGTCCTTGCAGAGCTGGGGGAGAAGGAGGGGGGCAGCTTTGCCAGGTCTCACTGGTCTAGAGAAGCATGGATCACTCTGCTGACACCCCCCTGGAATGAGCACGTGGCGATTTCAGGCACATGCAAGCTGTTATTTCCACTCCTGAGCATTTATTTGGGTCAGGGTGGGAAAAGCTGATGTGCTTGCCAAAATCCCACCAGGGTGGTAAAAATCTAAATACCACGTATTCTTCTGTGTGTATTCTGAGAGGTGTTTAGTGACTGTGTTTATTGCATTTGGCCACTTGCTGGGAGTTATTCTCTCTCTGCCCCCTCCCCTAAATTCACAGGCTGATGCTGAATATTAGTCCTGCTGGGACCTGTAAAATGTCTGAGGGGGAAGGAGCCAGAGGGATCCTGTACCAGCTCCTTGCAGGGCTTCCCTCTCCTCCAGAGAGGAAACATCTTTCCCTGCTGCTGGCCCTGCCTGGCTGGAGCAAATTCATTAGTGTGAGGGTGGTGAGAGCCT
>NW_009964599.1:0-769 GCF_000747805.2 Chaetura pelagica | reverse complement strand
TATGTGTCAGATCTAGGCTTGCATAGTTATCCATTTACATGTTTTTGGTTTAGACAATTTGTTTAGTTAAGATAAGTTGATAAGAGGGTATATGGCATAATTCCTCTTTCACTGAATTGTCAAGGTCTTCATTTTGGCAAAGATTTCATTTTTCACTTCTAGTGTTGTTACTAGTAATACAATAAAGAATCAGGAATTGGGCTTTGATCCTGGACTCCAGATGTGACTTCTATAAAATATAATTTCAGTTACTTACACAGGCTTCTAAGTTCACATGCTTTGGCAATTGATTATATGCAAGAAGATTGGTTTTACCCAGTCTTAATCTTACTAGGCTGAGAGGTTTAAGAGACTGTCAGATGATAGCTCTAATTCTTACATGTGTCCTTTCATTATATGTATGCACTGTGTTGACTTGAAATTTATTAAACTACTTGCATGTCTAGGCATTAGAAAGAGATGAAAAGAAAGCAGCATGATCGAGATCTCTTCAGCTCACATGGAAGGGATACTGTAGGATTGCTTATGTCAGTACCAATTACATCTTAATTTTACTCTGGCAACTGGAAACTGTCATTTTACTGACTTTCAGGATAAAAAGGTACATTTTATTGGTACAACTACTGTAGCTATGGAAAGCTTCTTCCATTTATAGAGGTTGCATAAAGTAAGAATTATTTAAGTGTTTTTTATTTCTTTACATTCTACTGGGCAGTTAAAGCAAACACTTGCTTTTACCATGTGCACTAATCTCCAGTTTGGTTAAAAA
>NW_009964598.1:0-768 GCF_000747805.2 Chaetura pelagica | reverse complement strand
AGGACTAAATGACTTGCTGTGTGACTTCCTTGTCACATAGGAAATCTGTGGCAGAAATGGTGAGGAACACAGACCTAAGTTTCACCTTCCTTAAGATCATTATTCTCCTTCCTCTATACCTCAAGATCACCTGGCACTAACAGGGGATTATGCATCTCTTTCTGCCTCAAATGTTTGTAGGGAGGGAAACACCAGCAAAATACAAAACACCTGTTATTTGCTGTAGAGATAGCCTTGAAAGTAAAAATACTCAGTATTTTGGTTTTTTTTTCCATTGTGAAGTTATGTGAGTTTTGCTAGTCTCTTTCAGAAGGTTTGATAGCTCAGTTTCTACCACCAGCTACCTTTTTCCTTATTATTTGCAAGGTATTTTGTTGGCATTCTCTTGACTACAAAGAACCTGTACTCGGAATCACTTCTTGTTTTTAATTGCAGTCCAAATGTTGTCGGGTTTAGAAATATCTACACCATGTCTAAACAGCTACTAAGAAACATGCTTCTCGTTAACCTGTATCAGAGTGCTATTTTAAGATATTAAATATCTACTGAACAACCTAATGTATTTCCTTATGAAAACAAGGGCAGTACTGTCACGCACTGTAAACAAAAGAACCACACCATAAAGGTAATTTTTCAAGCTCAGCTTCATGAAAATCGGTAAATCCTCTACTTGAATTTTTCAGCTTCTGCACACCTGAAATCCCTGCTAACTCTCCACAAATCAGAACTATTTTTGCCCAGAGTCATGTAATCATGCAAACTTGACTT
>NW_009964597.1:0-768 GCF_000747805.2 Chaetura pelagica | reverse complement strand
TTGAGTGTGAATGAAAAAGAGAGCATCACTGTATCCAGAGAATGCCTCTTGCAGTAGGGAATTGGTAGGAGTTAAAGAAGAGGAGCAGGAGTGTAATTTGGATGTGCCTTTTCATGGGTCTGTTACCAAGCAATATGACATGGCATACCTTGGAAATGCCTGTTTATCTCTAGCAATTACAGTCCTGATAACTGGCTCACATACCAGTGTCTGCATTTCTTTGCATGTGTCCTGTTCCTCCAAGATAAACTGCTTATTTGGGCAGAAAGGGTTCTCAGAATTACTCCTAAATTAGTTTTCTGTCCAGTTCACTCCTTGGTTTTGAGGGAAGGAGAGAAATCTCTTGGGTTTTTTCCTTCTCTAAGACAGTTACACAGTCTGACAGTCAGACTAGGAGACTCCTTGGTGTGAGCTGTCATCTTAGACTAGCAGAGCAGTTCTTAAAAGACACAGCACCTTTGCTGTTGACTGATTGATTGATTCATATTTTATTTTCTATTTCCACTATTTACTGTTCCCCTTGATGTTGTTTTTCACTGTATATGGTGCATTGCTGTTGTATTAACCCCAACAAGTTGCCTTCTCTGATGATATCAAAGCTGATTATGCAGTTCTTGTGTGCGACACGTTAACTTGATGAAGCAGAAATTAAATGTATGTAGTATTTGTGGTGTCTTGCTGTGTCACTAAAAAGAAGAAAGGAGACTGGAAAATATTGTCTCTAGAGTGAAAGGACAGCTAGCACCTCCTCCTCTTTTCCACTTAATA
>NW_009964596.1:0-768 GCF_000747805.2 Chaetura pelagica | reverse complement strand
TTTGAATATAAATCATCATTTATTTCAAGGAAATTAGACAGCTCCACACTTGGAAAGGATACCAATTATGCACAGTGCTTTGAATTCTTTTTTCTAAGACTTTCTGTCAGAAGAAAGTCAGCAAAAATACCTTAACTAGACACAAAAAAATAATTACTCTCCAAGGGTCTTCAATACAGACCTTGACACCACTGATTTTAAATACAAACAGAGCAAAACTTTAATAAAATGTTATTTCAGATCCTGTACTGTTGAAAAAATTGTAGTTCACCTGAAAAATAAACAACAAAAAAGCAAATGATACTTACATCCACAGTGATGTCAATCACCCATTGTGGCACAGTTTCATTAAGAAGCATAGATTCAGTTTCCCCACCTGAATCTCGACATAATAACCTAAGACATACAGAAATAACCTTTGTGAATAAAACCAATTATTGCAATGTGCATTAAAAACTTTTCAGGAGAGGATCTGCCCTTTTAACAGGCAGGGAGCTTCAGTTTTGTTAGCTGGCCCTTCACATCATCCAAATTTCTGAGGTAGTGATGACTTATTTTCTTTAAAGACCAGAAAAAGTAGCTACGGGAAGAAGACATCCCTGGAGTAGAAACAGGGTGAAGCACTTCAGGAAACTAAAGGCTATGGCACAGGGAAATTAAAAACCACGAACAACTACTTTGCTTATGGGTTACATCTGTTTGTGTGCTGAGGTACAACACTATCAGAAGAAGGGGAAAGGCACCTGTCCTGGTTTGAGCCAGGATGAA
>NW_009964595.1:0-768 GCF_000747805.2 Chaetura pelagica | reverse complement strand
TCAGTGTGCTACAAGCAGTGTCCTACAAGAGACCAAAAGGAACAAGTCTGGCCTGTGTGAAGAGAGTCACACCACACAAACTGAACTTATTTTCTAGCAACAATTTTATGAGATTAATTTCAGCTGAATAAATGAACCACATCAAATCTTGACTGTAGCTATATTACAGTACTTTAACTTGACATGTTCTTTGCCCCACCTCCATTTTGCACATAGTCCTCAAGTCTTTCTTTAGCACTTTTGGACTAGAGGAGGAAAAAAGCTACTGCAGATAAGAAAATAGCAGTAAGTGTCCTACTGCCACAAGCAAACTCTGAATTCCTCAATTTCTAGAAACACCCTGCAGCTGTAAAACCAGTCCTCCACCCCCAACAGGTGAGAATGCAGATACACCATCCTGGAATTAACTGCTCCACCAGAAGCAGAAAAATCTCACAGCACACTCAGATCTGTCCGTGCTGAAGAGACATTTTTGGGGGTCAGATACAAAGATGGAATTTTCTTTTTTTAATACAACCTACTCCCCATCCTTTTTTTGTGTGTGTGTGTTTAATGACAACACTAAAACATTAATCATTCTGCCCTACCAGCAACTAGCTGAAAGCAAACTTGAAGAATTGGCATTACCTGGGTTGAGAAGGTGGTGTTTATTGCCAGAGCAATTCCTCCCAAAAGAATGAAAACAAATCCATACGACAGCCCACCCCAGCACCCACAGAACTCAACCCCTGGCAGATGGAAGAGGCAGCTACTCACCTTGTCAGTGCT
>NW_009964594.1:0-767 GCF_000747805.2 Chaetura pelagica | reverse complement strand
CCCTAAGATTCTATGATTCTATGATTCAATAGCTGCAGTGGATGTCTATTTGGAGCTGGATGCAGAGGAATACACAGCACCTTTATTCCTTCCTACAAATACAACACTAACTGGCTGGAGGTGCAGCAGAGAGTCACCCTAGCAAGAAGAGAGGACAGGGTTTATGATCACCAGAACCTGAGAATGACAGGCCAAGCCAAATTACACTTATAGATTCCGCAGTAAGAAGAGATGGGAAGGCACAACTTGAAAAAACTTTTCCTCCTTACTCTTTGCCTTTGATGAGTGCCTGGGCCCCCTCCTCATACAGTTGAGTGCACACCTCTTCCAGAAGCTTGTCATGATTAGCACTCTCCTCCTTCACTTTATTCTGCAACATGACTTCAGCTCTTTGAACCAACTCTGCTACCAGTGTTGCCCTGTATAAAAACAAGAACATTCAGACAGACTAAAATCAGTACAATGAACACTAACTGTAATCAGCTGTTTCCCCCAATTTAGCAGGATATCCATTTCTCAGGCACAAATGCAAGAAACCACTCTGCTAAAAAATAATTAATCACACTGCATTTCTTACTATAACATCTCCTTGTTCTTTTCATAAGGAAGAAAACAGTGAAGATTTCAAAACAGTACTGAGACTCGGACACCTTTAGATTTTAAAAGAAGCATACATGGTTACAAGTATCTTTTCTGGCAGCAATAGCCTTATACTCCCAACTGGTAGTGGTCAGAAGCTCTAAGACATCAAAAACAGCCAAGTACAA
>NW_009964593.1:0-768 GCF_000747805.2 Chaetura pelagica | reverse complement strand
AAAAAAATGGTTTCACACCCTTTGGAGAAGATTGTGCTGAAGCAGTGATTCATGACCATTTCTTATGCATAATGAAAGAACATTTAAATCTGTACTGTAATTCTTCACCAAGGCAAGTACGTTCAGTTTCTGCTGTGGACTGGGCACACACACTTTACCCCTCTGCCACCGACAGGAGACAATTAAAGCAGTAATTTATTGGGAGATTCTGGAGCAAAGAGTGCTGGGATGAATATTGATACCTTAATGAAGGATCAAGCTGTGGTAATAGTGGTGATGTGTGGTATGATGAGCTAGGATTTTGATGTGAGGGAAGTTAAACAGATGCAAAACTACTACTCAGTGGAAAAACTATACATTACAGGTGACTAGTTATGTGCAGTGTCAGAATTAGGCATATTTGCCTACACCTGGAATGCCTCATGAATATACACCTGCATGATATTGGTGTTTTTCTTAGTGATTTGGGTGAGGCTGTGCATTTTGTGTCAATATACCAAAGCACTGTCTGTTACAGAAAGTGAGGGCAGATACACTCTGCTGTATTTAGGTTTTAAGCTGTGATCTTTATGTTTTTCTGTTACTCCTACACCATAGGAGTCAGAAATCCTGCAGCACTTCTCAAAAATTATATGGCAGTGCTGATGAGTGTATCTTCAAAATGGACATTGTTTGGAAGATAAACTCATGCCCTGCAGAGAAGATAAAATGTAGATTTATTGATGCAAACAACAACAAAAAGCTGTATATTGGATTTTGAGTCCTTTT
>NW_009964592.1:0-767 GCF_000747805.2 Chaetura pelagica | reverse complement strand
TTCCAACCCAAACCATTCTATGATTGTACAATCACACGTGAAGCCCAGAAGAAGGTGGGCTCTGCAGTGCCCTGGCCTCTGTGTCCCTCCATTGCTTGGCCCTAGGCAGCATATGACAAGGCAGCCAGAGAACTCATCTTATACATGCACTCCAAAATTCAATTTATTATTAGCCTAATTAAGGTTTTAACAATCTAATCAAGCTATAATGATCACTTTATGCAATTACAGCACAGTAGCTCTCACAATCCAAATCACCCCACTTCAGTTCAAGATCATTGGTGATGCCATTGAGTGAACAGGCACAAGTCTCTCCCCCTTTTCCCTCATGTTGAGCCTTCACCTTTGTTTTTTACCCATGGTCTGAGGTGTAGGTGACACAAGAAGTCACCAGCAACCTGCCTGGTTGCCTGTGAGGAGCTGAGGCTTAGTGTATGTTATTATTGTTGTTATTATAAATTCTGAGGCTTATTGACAGCCCCAAACAAACTCAGCAGCTCCCTGGCCATGGTAGGGAGCTCCCTCTGTGGGTTCCATCCTACGTCCATGACCTTGTGTCCCAAATGGGGCACATTAGCAGGTGAGATGGATATGCACAAAAAAAGATTTATTGCAAACAGCACCAGAGTCTTAAAAATTGAACCAAAAAGGCACAAACCAGATTATGTGAGTGTTGGGATATTGGTTCAGCAAAGCAGGATGTTAAAGTACTGACACAGGAAGGTCTCTTGGCAATCAATAAAATACACAACTAATAGTTGGCAAAG
>NW_009964591.1:0-768 GCF_000747805.2 Chaetura pelagica | reverse complement strand
TGTGTGTGTGTTAGATCTCACCTCCGGAGTTCTTACTGTTCTCCCAAGTAAATAATTTGACCAATTAGATGTTTCTAGATACACGCTGTCCTGGCACAGAAAGCACGTGTGAAGATTGTTGATTACATTAGGCTTCCAACTGCTGAAGGGTTTGTAGAATGAAAACCCCACGCACTTTCAAAAACTGTGAAAATGCCATTAAAGACAGCAGACAATTAGGAGCTGTTTGGGTGTAGCAGGATAATTCCCTATTGCCAACAGAAGTTGGCAATTTCTTCACTGTTTCGAGGCAAATTTCAGCATTTATTTGTTTTGTGCAGCATGACTTTCTGAGTAGTAAGAGATAATTTACAGGATGTCATGTCTAAGCCTTGATGAGCTCTAAGGTGGGCCTTCAATAAATAAAATGTTTTTCAAGAAAACAGAGGTACATGCAGAACTCAACAGCCAAAACAACCTTGGTTTTGCTGGCTGCAAGCTGTGGACTCCCAGAATGCCAGTCTCCCAAGAAAATCATTTCCATGGTGCAGTAATAAGCTTAGTTGCTGCTTAGATATCCAGGAATGTTAATAAATTAAAGATGATCTGCCCTGGGGTGGATGTCCCTCTTGGAGGCATCCAAGAGTGATGTCTTGTTCTTTATAGTGAGTGTGATTTCAGCATCTGGCCACTGGGTTTTCATTGTAGAATCCGTGACTGGTTTGGGTTGGAAGTGACCTTATAGATTATCCAGTCCCAACCCCCTGCCATGGCCAAGGACACCTCCCA
>NW_009964590.1:0-767 GCF_000747805.2 Chaetura pelagica | reverse complement strand
GGACAAACAGGCAGTGTCATCTCTCCACCACAGCTTCTGGGAAGGGCAGAAGACCCTGTCATGAAGGGATTTTGAGACAGACCTGACTACTTTGAATTTGAACCAGTGATCAAGTATCTGCGGGGGCAAAAACACTTGGGTGGTAGAGAGGCAATTCAGTGTTTCACCATGAAGCAAGCAGTGCTCCATCACTGATGGTGGTAACACTCCCCCAGCTGCATGACTGGCCAAAAGAGAAAGAACAACACTATGGTTTAAACCTCAATTAGGCACTCTAAGCCTGGGTAGGCCCAGGTTCCAAGTACTACATCAACTTTTACTTCGATCCTATTGCACTGCTACCTGCAGGAAAAGTTGTTATGGATACCAGACATGTAATTACTGAAGCATTTAAAACATTTTCAGTGTTGGTTCCTACAGAAAATACCACTGTTGCCCTTTAACTTCATACTGCCTGAAGCTCACAAATCAGCATAAATCATGAGGTCACTATGCAGAGGATTAGAGAGATTAGAGGTAAATTCTCACTTACAGTCCAAGGCATTGTGGAAGTTAGAGGAGGAGAAAATGCAGGAAAACAGAACAAAACAGACATTTGATGCAGCCACTTAGGTCTACAAATCACAGAAAGGAGGACAGTGATTTGAGGGTGAGAGAAGGCACAGGCTTTCCAGAGCAGGCAGAAAGCTGATACCTGCCCCACAAAGGTTCAAAATGGACAAGAATGGAAACCTGAAAAGCTATGGCAAGGCTAAAGGAAAAAAACA
>NW_009964589.1:0-766 GCF_000747805.2 Chaetura pelagica | reverse complement strand
CTATGGATGGAAACTGCTCCCCCAGCCTGATAGTTACAGGAGATCTTTTAGCGCTTTCAGCATTGCCAGGACAACAAGGCCTAGCTCAGCTCCTTGAAAAAACAAGACCAGAAAGCCTTAAAAGATGGGAGAATCAGCAAAATACATCTCCAGTTTCCTCCAGTCGCCCTTTACACTCTGCCACCTCAAATAGACTTCCTCAAATAATCACTACTATTATTATCCTCTTTCATATTTCTAAACAATAAACATTGTCAAAGGACCAGTTGTTGCCCAGAACTTCCAACACCACGGGCACAAAGATGGCAGCACAGACAAACACAAATGCATTTCATTGCTAACGACGTTATCACAGAGAAACAAAAAGCCTGAGTAGAAACCATGAGCAGCAAAATTACAGGTGGGACCATTAATGTTCCGTTTCTGATCCCTCTCAAACACAACGAGTGCTGGGAAAGTAGCAGAGCCTGCTGATAATGCAAGTTGCCCTTTGTTAATGCTGCAAGGCACCTGTACAGAAGAGGTAATTTTGAAAGGCAAACATTGACAGAAATGACCTGTGAGGTACCGAGAAGAACAAGCTGCACTCTGATGAACCTCCAGCCAGCAGTAACCTCACTTTTCCTACCTCCCACACCAAAGATAACGACGAGCAACGAACCCACACTCAGCCCCTGCAGCATGAGCCGCCCGCACACAGAGAAGATGAACCCTCCCCTTGGCAGGACCGGGGCTGTGCAGGGACAGGGCAGGGAAGTGGCAAAAG
>NW_009964588.1:0-767 GCF_000747805.2 Chaetura pelagica | reverse complement strand
AGTTCTCAACAGTTCTCAACTGTTGTCAACAGTTCTCAACAGTTCTCAACTAGTTCTCAACATGCTGAAAATGTCTAGATAGAGACTGGGGACTCTCCTTGTCCCTGGAGCAAATTAAGACTCGATACATTCTTACCTCTGGGGAACTGGGACAGAATGCAGGAAGATTCTATAAAACAAAGCACAGCATCAACACAGGCAAGCAGCATTTACATACTAAGCTATATGATTTGGATTGTCTTGTCCATTTATAGAAATTAAAATGTTAATAACTGTATGGAAAGAAAAGTCGTAGGTGAATGTTCCACATTCATGGCGTTTGAGCTCAAAAGCAAAAGTATATTTTTGCTCGTGGGAGATGATTAATTTCATTGCAATATATTCACACTGTGTATATGGGTTGTTTTCCATCAATTCTGCTGTTTTTCCCACATAGGAACATCAATCAAAGTTAAGTAAGAGAAATAGCTCTGCCCACAGCAGGGAGGAGAAAATGCGTTCATCATTGAGATGATCAGATCCTCTGCAAGCTGAAAGCCTTCATCTGGACTCAATTTTCTACACAGTCAGTGACAGGCTGAGAAAGGGCAGCACAATTTGATAGAGTTGTCTTCCATCTGCTCCTACCCAGCATGAAAAACTGGGCAGTGATGGAACAGCTCCCCAATGTAGAAGCAATGCAGTGAAAGGTGGCTGACAACTCAACCTTCTCCTACAGATTCATCTGCATGTACCACCTGATGACATACAGAGATACATCTCAACTT
>NW_009964587.1:0-767 GCF_000747805.2 Chaetura pelagica | reverse complement strand
AAAAAAAAAAAAGAATGACTGAAACTCCTCTACTGAACATTCCTTCCTCAAACCAGAGAGAGAAAAAGGGCAACTTAAGTACTTGCCCAGACTTGGAGGACTGGTGGGAAATCGTGTATTATGTAGTACCCAAGTATATTGACACCATCTGCATTCTTGGAATGCTTGGAAATATATTTGTTCTCTTCACTTATTTCTTGCACAAGAGTCCCCTGAAGATAGCTGAAATCTACCTTATGAACCTAGCTGTTGCTGATCTTATCTTCCTCATGTGCCTCCCTTTCTGGGCAGAGAATATCAGGAATGAGTTTAAGTGGCCGTTTGGCAACTTCCTTTGTCGCAGCACCAGTGCATCCAACAGCCTGAACATGTACACCAGCATCTACTTGCTCGTGGCAGTCAGCGTGGATCGCTATTTGACTTTTGTTCATACCTTGAACCACAGAGGGATACGGAGGAGAGCTGTGGCCAGAAGGATCTGCTTGATCACCTGGTTCTTTGGCATCCTTCTCAGTGTCCCGACCTTTATGTTTCGGACTGTGAAATACCTTCCCGAGTGGAATATTTCAGCGTGTGCTTTAGACTTCCCCACCCCATCGTGGATAACAGCTGAAAGCCTGGTACTCAACATAGTGGGGTTTGCCTTGCCATCTGCAGCCATCATCTTCCTTAATTTCTCTACCATCCGCTCCCTACGAAAGAAAGCAAGGGAACGAAGAGCACTCAGAACAAGATGTTGCAAGGAGCACAAAGGCACAAAGGCTACC
>NW_009964586.1:0-767 GCF_000747805.2 Chaetura pelagica | reverse complement strand
GGACTCAGTGATCTTGAAGGTCTTTCCCAACCTTCATGATTCTATGATTCTATGAAACCCGAAATGAAAAAAAGAAGTAAAGTTTTCATGGAGCTCAATGAGGTATGGTACTAGTATCTCAGTGGGGAGCAAAGTAAATTGGGTAATTACTTTAACATATGTTAAACTGTGGTTTGGCAATTTATGAAAGATTAATATTAAGATTAAATTTATAAGTGATAAGTATAACTCTGCATTTAGAGCTCTGAGTTATCTAACCTACTTCAAACTATTCAAGTTATGTAAAATTAATTAGTACAATATTGTATTTAAGCTATTTTCTTTTTTCAAATCACAGAATTATGCAAAGCACAGTTAGTAAATAATGTTTTTATGGAAAAGAAGAAATAAGAGGAAAAGAAGGTCTAATGTTGTGGACATCTCTCATACAATTTCATGCTGATTTCAGCTGCATTACTGTGTGACTTTAACTTGGTTAAAAATGATAATGAATAAGCAGTTAAGAGCACTAGAAATTGTAGCTAAGCAACTTGCTAATTGAAAAAGCATAAGAAACTCTCCTCAACAAACTGAAAAAAAGGGAAGATCAGCAGGAGGAATAGTAACTCATGCACCATAGTGGAAAAGCACAAGACAAAGATTTGACTATGCCTATAGAGATACCATGCAAAATATTTATTAGCATTGTATAGAAGCTGGATTGTATTACAGCACCTCTCAGATGTTATTTAATGTGACAGAATCATAGAATTGTTAAGGTTGGAAGG
>NW_009964585.1:0-766 GCF_000747805.2 Chaetura pelagica | reverse complement strand
CCTTGATGATTCTCTGGTTGGGATGTGCAAGACACTGGTGGAGAACAGCAAAACAAACCCCAAGTCAACATCTGAACCAGGTTCCTGGGGACCTCCATGGCCATGTGTATCTTTTACCCACAAAGCATCTCTTGGCCAAGCTTCTCCTTGCCAAGCACCTTCCCACATGGGTCTTGTGTCTCATCTGCCCAAAGAAGTCTGGTTTTGGCCCAGGAGGGAGAGTGCAAGACAGCTTGATCGCCAATATCTAATCAGAACTGGGGATCCAGAAAACCATTTATCTTAGGAATTGCTTCATAACAGGCTCAGTGTGTGAAGGATTATCATGGAGTCTAATTAAACAGAGAGAGTTACAGGAGGGAGATAAGGATCCTGTGCAAACGGATGAGGAGGAAGGTAATTGAGATTTAAGCTTCTGCTCTGCCAGCTTCTCACCTAGATCATTGTGAAGTGTCTCAACATGTGTGCCTGGGGAGAGGAGGGCTTGGGAAGAGAGAAGGGAGGGGGGGAAGGCAGCCATGGACACATCACTCACCCCTGCTCCATTTGTCCCTGCTCCTCTGTTTCCATAAAATCCCCAGGAAGCCCTGGAGTGCAACCAGGGAATCAGGGCAAAGGAACAATTAAGCCCTGGGGTGTAAATGACTTAGTGCTGTGGAAGAACAAATAAGCTCTGTGAGCTCTTTTGTCCAGATTTGAGATGTCAGGTGAGGGGTGACACAAGCACAGGGGACAATCCTTGGAAGTGTTGAAGGGCAGGTTGGAT
>NW_009964584.1:0-766 GCF_000747805.2 Chaetura pelagica | reverse complement strand
ATAGACCGATTGTCTCTCTTCCTAGTCAGTGAAAAGTCTTCTCATGAAAAGCAGCCTTATTCCTTTTACCATTCTTGTTGCCTTTTTCCACATCGTTTCCACTTCAGGTTGATAAGTTTTTTTTCCAGCAAGGCAGGTAAGAGCTGCATACACTGCTCTGGGTGTTCAGCATCTGAGCCGTGAGTACAAAACACTTGCAGAGTAGCTTGTTATGTTTTTTCTTCTGTGCTCTTTTCCTGTTTGAACAATACCTAACATCTGCTTTGCCGTTTTCCTCTGCTGAGCACTGAGCCGACATTTTCACAGAGTCATACAAGATGGGTCTAAGCTCTTCCTGTTAAGTAGCAACAGCTAATTTTAGACCTCATCACTGTTCCTGTTTTCCTTAAGTACAAGAATTGCATCCGCTATTCCACCATTCAGCCAATAATCATTATGAGATCCCTCTGCTAAATCTCTACTGTCAGTTTCAGTTTTTATTACTCTCAGTAAACTCTGTATCATCAGGAACTGCTGTCACTTCCTTATTCACTCCTCTTCCAGATCACTTACCAAGACACAGAAAATCAACCTGAGACGTATCATTTCAGCAGTCTGTTAGTCCATTCCTTCTCAGTTATGAAAACTTTTTGCTTCATATGCTTTAACCAGTCATGAATCCATGGAAGTGGCTTCTTTTTACAGCTTGATTGACTGTTCCTTTTATATTTACCCCTTTGAGCACTAATTTAAACCTCTGTTATTCTTTTCAACCAGTTTTCCAAGG
>NW_009964583.1:0-766 GCF_000747805.2 Chaetura pelagica | reverse complement strand
AGATCTTTGCTACAAATAAAATTCTGATATAGTTGCTTTTTCTGTGCACAAGTATTGTAAATGAAACTTAAAAATTACTTGTGCAAAGAGGTTGCTTGCGTTTTTACTCTCTTGATCCCATTTTTGGAGACCACACCCTGCGCAGGTTAAATTGGAAAGAATATTGGCATTGATGCTCATGCTAACCTTGCTCATAAATCATGCTCCAGCTGTCCTGGATGTAAGGATGAACTGTTAATCACACCAGACTGGTACACATCTTTATAATAAGATCATCCTTCTCTTTCTCTTTATAGTCTGACAAGAATGGCACAGTGTTTAAATTTCACCAGAGTCTGAGTTAACACTTTATAAGCAGTTCTTCTTATTTCTTGGACTGTTGTAAGCCAACTCACTCAACTGTTTTTAACAGGGTGAGATGGAAGAAGAGCAGAAGGAAAATGCAGAGTCAACCTTACTTTGTCTGGTGCATTTTGTCCATTTGATGTGCTTAGGAGGAGTTAGAGGTGAATTCCAATAGCTCTGTGAAAAAATCCATCCATTTCAACATAATTAAAAGGTATGATAACAGAAAATAGTGAGGTGTTTGGTGTTTAATGCTCTGTTCTCCCTGGTTCTTGCTGGGATTCTGATCTGAAGATCAGATGATGGTTCAGCCTGGTGGGTAAGCAAACGTGAGAGTTTCCGACTGGACATTATGAAGTTTTTTGTTTTGTTTTGTTTCACTGAGAGTGTGATCAAACACTGGAACAGCCTTCCTAGAGAG
>NW_009964582.1:0-766 GCF_000747805.2 Chaetura pelagica | reverse complement strand
GACCTTTAAAGGTCCCTTCCAACCCACACATATTATGTCTTTGATTCTAAAGACTCATTCATGTTGCAGGACAACTCAAGAGGTCTCTAGTGAACCTACTGCTCAAAGCAGGGTCAGCAGTGAGATCGGACCATGTTGCACAAGGTTTGGATCTTCCCTGCAATGGACAAGACTGCAAAACACCTCTGGGTAGCCTGCTTCAACTTGGCCTGTGCTCTTGAGGAAAAGGGTTTTTTTCCTTACCTCCAGCTGCACCTCTCTTTTTTCAACTTATGCCTTTTGTCCTCTTACCACAATGTGAATCTTTTAATGTGTGTTTCTTAAATTCAGCTTTGTTGCCACTAATATAGATGCATAGAGTATGTCTGATGGCTCGGAACGCACACATTTACAGCCCACCTACACATACTCTTCAACACTTTAAAAATACTATTTTCTTTTTAATTTCTTTGTTTGGCTCTTTTTATAAAGCATAAATGAATCATATACCTGTGAAAAATTAATCTTGCTATTACCTGGAACTTCAATCACTCAGTACAGTGACTCAGTAAGAATGTACACAGTTCCCACCAATTGCTTGCAAATGGAACCCCTTACAAGGGAGGATGTGGCTATATTACACTGCCTCAAGCTTAAGTGGCATTTTTTCTGGTGTAAGTTCACATTATGAAATTAATTGAGTCTTTATCAGGTGTACCCTGATGAAGGTTGCTGACGATACTAAACTGAGTGGGAAATCACAGAATCCCTTAGGTTGGAAAAGACC
>NW_009964581.1:0-766 GCF_000747805.2 Chaetura pelagica | reverse complement strand
TTTCCTTTCCAGGCCTTTCTCAAGCAGCTGCTGCTTAAATGACCACTCCAGTCTCATCTTCAGGAAGAGCACCCATCTGTACCAGCAACCTCGGGCTATATTCCCTTTGCAGTGCATTCTGCCTAAAGCATACCTTTCTGTGATCATTTAATGTGTTATTACATCATTTGGGTTTTGTTTCTGAAACCTACAAAACCTCAGCACATTGTTCATTTGTTACTGTAAATCATGCTATAGTGAGGATCTGATTGCTGTTAAAGGCCCTAATTCTGACCAAGCCAATCACCCATTAGGCAGCTTGCAAATCAAAGACTCAATATATGCTTCCCATTCTCTGGCTGTCTAGTGTACATGACATTAACCAACAGATTCTAAAATTATTAGAGAGACAGAAGCTTACACATATCTAATAAAACCTTCATGCTCTTTAGAAACTGAGCTAAAATTAAAAATTTACCACTAAATGCAATCTAAAAGCTTTGTGTTACATTTACAGTAAAAGATCCACCTACCAGTCCCAGGGCCTGAAATAAAGATGTATTCCAGAATTGAGATAATCTAACTGTATTTATATTTCTGTAACAGCTCCCTTTTTCCCATAATCCTTAGAGAGATACTTGATGGACTTAGGAACTTGTAGACTTCTCCTACATAATGTCTTTTTTGGTCAGTAATTCCTTTTGCTTTAATAAGGTGAATTATTTCCTTTTCTTCCCTTTCATTGCAGTAGTTCCATCTTTGGGAAAAGGGACACTTTTTTTTTTTT
>NW_009964580.1:0-765 GCF_000747805.2 Chaetura pelagica | reverse complement strand
GACAAGGGGAAAGAGAAGCACAAGGTCAGGACTCACCATTTGCATCCTAAAGCCTGCCTCATTTAGTTTTCCTCTGCTTCTGTGTAAGTCCCTGTTTCAGTCTGTGGGTCAGCTCCCACTGTAAAAAGTGTGTAGCGATAATTGCTTCCTTGGTGGAATAAGCAGCCCCAGCAACCAGGATGGGTTCATGTTTGTCTGTTATTCTTAAGACGCTTATTCTCAGTTTCCTGTTTTTCTTCCTTTCTGGGAAAAGACCTTAGGGTTCACTACTTCTCTGAGGGCTGAGGGGATCCTAATTCTTATCCTAACTCATATTCAAAAGTGCTGTTTATATGACAGATAGTAAGTGAAATCTAATCAAAGCCACTGGATGTTAATTGCTATCCAAAGAGTTCTCAGCCTTAAGCTGTGGCGAGGGTGGGGAAAGAGGGATACTACACGGAGGCAAATATGCCTGAGCTATTCCTAGTGCTTTCGAATGCCATGAACACAGTGAAGGAAACAAAAGAGGCAAGGCTGGGCAAGTCACATACTCGTGGCAATATGACTAATTTTAAACACTGATCAGTGTTTCTTATATAGGACACAAACAGCATGACATCATGGTAAACTTGATCATACAAAACAAGATATAATAGACCGTAATTATACAAAAGCACCTTAAATGATTATTATTACTTCTTTTTACCAACCTCAAATATTATTTACAAGATTTACTGCTCTTAAATGTCCACTAATTCATTACACAAGTATCCCAGATAGATT
>NW_009964579.1:0-765 GCF_000747805.2 Chaetura pelagica | reverse complement strand
AAAAAAAAAAAAGACTGACAAACAAGCTAGACGCAAGCTTAGACTCTCCAGGAAACCACAAAATAACCCCTCTGAAGACTGTAAAAGGTGCTATTTCTGTGTCTCTATCATCTTTTAAGGAGTGGAGGAGGAAAGGCTAGAGAAGACATGAAACCATAGTGAATAAGTGGTGAATGAAGGTAGGCATGAAGGAAAGAACAACTGGGGAATGCCAAACCCTGCTGAAGTCAATGGGAATTTCATCAGCATCGTCAGAGTCAGGGCTGCACACAATGGTGAAAATCCTTCTAGACAGGAACAAAGACAGACAGCTGCTGTCAGCATGACAGCCATGCATGGGAAGAGCAAGCTATGCATGAAATGGTGGGCTGGAATTACCAAGCTGGCTAGAGGTATTGCAAGGTTACCACAGAGTGTGGTTGAAGGATGCCGATATTTTAGGCAGCTCTTCTGCATAGCAGGGAAGACAAAAGAGCTGAGGAAACTGTTAGTGGGATACTGTTTGTGCATCATTAACAACACTAGCCTTCCCCACAAGGGTTTGGAAACCTTGTGGTCAAGAGCAGAGGTTAGCCTCAACAGTGCCTGTAGCAGAGGTGCTCTGTATTTGTTTTGACAAAAAGCTGTAACTGAGAAATACACAGCTTGCAGAAACAGCACAGGAGTATGGTTCACCTGCTTCATTTGGTTTTGACACTTAAAACTGGGAAACATTTCAAAGAGAGTGGTCTTGCTGATCAGGTAGTGAGATGGATCATGAACTGG
>NW_009964578.1:0-764 GCF_000747805.2 Chaetura pelagica | reverse complement strand
TTGGCTTCATCCTGGCTCAAACCAGGTCACATTTTGAGTGTTTCGTTCCAAGCTCAGGTCATAACTTTTGATCAGGATAATCTAGGCTTTGGGCATTTTCACTAATTTATCAAACATTTCTATTTTCAGAAAGTTGTAGTGTTAATTAAGGTTTTGGTCTGATAACCACAATGAGTTATCATGGTTATTCTCTTGCTATATTCCTTTTGATGCACCTTTGCCTTAGTGGCCAGGAATGGAATGTCCTGCTTCCTGAAGCAATGTGACCTATAACAGTCTTAGTGTTTGTGACTTTATCACAAGTATCTCTTTTCAATGATGCATGTCCTAGTGTGACTTTTTGGACAACTACAGCTTTCATTTTAAGTGGAAGGCAATAAAAATCATACTCATGATTACAGAATGGGACCTGAAAGTGTAGGAGTATAGGAGTGGGAGAGTGGATAAATTGAGAAGAAAGTGAATCCTCCTTTTAAACATCTCTAAGTGTTCTAGAAGAATGGACAAATCTTATTTGAGTGCTTTGGGTTGTCAATAAGGTAACTCTGAGGTTCCAGCTTTTCTGCAAGAATAGAAGGAATTGAGAGCACCCAGTAGCCACTGCCTTCTTACATCTAAGGACCATACGTTGGTGTACATTATGCGCAAGTCATTTTACAAAGTTAGTAGCTATGCTACTAAGAGATCTTCCTATCCAATCTGCCTCTATACTGACATTTCTTTTGTAAGGGCTGCTTCTGTTAAACCTTTTAGTGTTCAGCAGT
>NW_009964577.1:0-765 GCF_000747805.2 Chaetura pelagica | reverse complement strand
CACTGCTCAAAGTCATTCACATGGTAAGAAACCAGATAAGAAGAAAAGGCTGAGTGCCTGATTAGGGCTCAGTCACAAAATGAAGCCCAGACACGAGCCCATTGTGGCCACCCAGAACCAAAGCCATACTTCTTTCACTGTGGAAAGTGGGTCTGAATGCTCTTCGGAGCCCATCACCTTCCATTAGGATGGAATATGGCATAATCTGGCTTTTGCCTCCTGTATATGAACAGCCAGGTCATGGACCAAGCACTGCTTTTTATTAGAAAAAGAAAATAACTGAATTTTAAATTTGGGTTGAATCCTTGTTTTCGTGCTTTCTTTCCTAGCTCCATAAATGTTGTTTTAGTGTATGTGCTGGTTGTCTTTGCATGCCTTTCAGTAAGCAGACCTCAGTATTAGTCCTAAGTCTTTACAGTCTGTATTTGTCAAGATTTGTGATACACTTTTTTTTTTCTAGTGAACAAGTACTTTCCTTCCTATTGGAAACTATTTGTATTAATATATCCTGTTACTTTGATTGCTAATGTGTTTTATGACTGATATTTTTTCCCTTAGGCACAACAGGGATTTACCAGGGAGCCAATGGCCTGACAAATTCTGCAGGATTCAGTGCTATGCATCAGGTATGGTTCAGCCATTATTATTGACAACCTTGTCACTTACTTTAAACACTTGCCAGACTGGTAGATCAGAGAGATTATTCTAGTGCTCACATATATTTAAGGGAAGGCATTGCCATGTGTTTTGCTGAACACCATTTTG
>NW_009964576.1:0-765 GCF_000747805.2 Chaetura pelagica | reverse complement strand
TTCTCTATTAAAACCTAATTGGATCAAAAGAGTTATGCTTCGAAAAAATATCATTAATTTTTTATTTCAACCAAATGACCAAATTATGAATGAATAATTTACACAATTAATTGAAAGGCTAAAATTCTTGATTTGATTTAGGAAAAAACCCCAAACCAGAAGAGGCCAAAAAAACCTCCACTCAGGAGTATGAAAATCAGTGTGTTTCAAAAGATTTGGACAGCATAAGACCATAAGACAGTTCACAGAAAGATAACATTTGCAATAATGAAACCTTGATGATGAAGTACCAAATACAAAATCTATTCAGTGAGACTAAACACATGTCAGCAAGTGGTCATGTCTGTTTTCTGAAGATAAACTCACATAAAGATTTCCTCTACTTCAAGTGAAGGAAAAAAAACAATGGAATCAATGCAGGATGGTTTTCACTTAAAGATGGCATCTGGTGGTTCATATTTGGTAGCCTGTCAACAACAAGCAGTCTGTGTTTCAGTTGTTCAAACCAACTTGAGGTATTTATTTTCACAACCTGCTCCTGAGGAACAGTGAGTGCCACCCCTGTGACACTGCACCTGCTGACATGAGATTGGCCTCCTCTAGTTCTGGGCTGAACACAGAATGTGTTTCAGACAATTCTTTTAGAGAAAGATCCCTTTCCTAGGCAGTCTGTCTGGTAGGCTATGTGTTTGATCTGCAGAATCTGATCAGGGAGAAACTGTGCAGGTCTTTGGGTTGAGTAGCTTGGGAATTGGGGTTTTTTTT
>NW_009964575.1:0-765 GCF_000747805.2 Chaetura pelagica | reverse complement strand
GTCCATGCTTAAGTAATTAAAGACTATCACCATCTAGACCTGCCAGGGAACAGGAATTTCCTCTTTGGCAGTCACTAATCACACTGTATTTCCCTAAGAAACATTGCTCAGCTGACAGGCTTTGGTTTTCTTCCATTGTCCTATTTACTTTCTTTGAACAATGTTTAATTTGAGAAGTTGACAGTGTGGACATCTATGAGCAAATAATTCTAAAATGCCTTCATAACCAATAGTGACAAACAGACACTTCCCAGGGCTCAGATAATCTCTCATATTTCATTATTATATGTTAGGACATAATGAACTAGAGCTCAGCTTTACCTCAGCTTTGCTGTGTCATCTTTGACTGCAAGATTTGCACACCCGCATTAGGCCAGATGAATATGTGTGGATTCCAATCTTGGAAAAAATAAATCTGAAAACATGGCAATCCTGTGTGCCCTGTGTCACATTCTTCAAATAGATATGGTGTTGATATTAAGATAAACCAGGTAATTACAGGCACATCAGCCTGACGTGGATTCTGAGGAAAATAAGTTGACACAGGATATAGCAGATAAAGACCTAATGGAAGGCACTATATTTCAGACTTTCTTCAGAAAACAGATCCTACCCAGCTTATTTGATACCTTCCTTCACAAAATTGTACATTTGATTGATTGTAAAAGTTTAAGTTGTCAGTTTTGCATACTGAGATTTCAACAGGGCATTTTTATTTTTTATTTTTTTTAAATGGGATTACACACCATTTAAGTTAAAAAAAAA
>NW_009964574.1:0-765 GCF_000747805.2 Chaetura pelagica | reverse complement strand
TTTTACAGTTTTTTACTGCCTGATTTTAATATAAGGCTAGTTTTCTGAAACATGGTGTGCACATGCGAAATTTAAAAATTAAGAGGTCAAGTTCTAGACAGGAATTATAAAACTGTGTAGCTCTTAAAAGTTTATTTATACTCACTAAATTATCAATATCTGGTATCCAGATGATTACATTTCAGCTCCTTTTTCTTGTTTTGCAGACTGAAGAGAGAAAACACGTATTCAGAAATACACTGATACGTACACACACCACGTATGCTCTACTGGCATGTCTGTGATATATTGTGAAACCATATTTCAAGCAAACTTTTCCTAGCAAATTGGAGAATCTATCTTCCAGCTTCCAAATCATCTCCCTGGATTTACTAATGTTTTAACCTCTGAAAAGTTTCATATATCTGTGGGGGTTTTTTAATAGTAATAATCTTTCCCAATACTTTTCCTTAGTTAAATAATTTTTCCATTCTAATTACTGTTACTGACTTTTTGCTCAGTTTCAGCAAAAAACACTCCAAGCTCATTATCAGAATTCTTGCTTTGCAACTGGTGTGCTAACAAAGCTGAGCATTGCTATTGTGGCACCAAAACAACAGGTGAAATATTGCAATTTACTTTTGGAAAAATGAGTTACAGTTCTCCCTAGAAATTCTGTGTGAGAAACACCTGGAACATGTAATGACACGGGATGTTATGCATGATGTATGTTTTGTAGGTTCTCAGATTTTAAATTTTTATAAAAAGAGGTAGTACATTTCCAGA
>NW_009964573.1:0-764 GCF_000747805.2 Chaetura pelagica | reverse complement strand
ATGGGGTCTAGCCTGAAGGCCCCACAGGTGACATGACAAACATCAGGGATCTGTCAAACACAACAAATCAATTGCAAACATCTGGGATTAATATTCTAAAACAATAAGGTCAAGTAGCATTAGAGATGAAGTCCAGAGCCCAGAGCTAGTTATAGCAGGATGGAATAAACAAGAGGCAAAGAGGAGCAGCAGCACCCAAGATTAGTAGCTCAAAACATATGTGCTGTGAAGAGCATTGAGATCAAGCCTGAGGGAGGTGTGGATATTTCCTGCTTTAGAAGAAGCTTTGGAGAAGACAGTAAAGGTGTGTCTCTTCCCCTGCCCAGGGCAGATGCTTCAAGGGATGACTGTTTTTTGGGTTAAAACTTTCTATGATCAGAAGCAGAAACCATATTTCATGCAACCATAAAAACTAATGCAAGTGTCCCAAACATTGTGAAAGGAAACTTTGACTCAGGGTATCCTGGTGCTGATTCAATCTCCTCAACAACTCCACTGAAAATTAAATGTGATGGGGACATAGTCCTGTGGTTTCAGGAGCAGCTGGTGAGATGTCAAAAGCAAAAAAATCAAACATTAATGGAGATAAGAAATGCTACCTTCAGCCCATGAATGGAGGGAGATAAGGGACCTACCTTCAAGCTCAAGTGCTACCACCTGCAGTACTGACCTGAAAACACAGTAAACAGCTGTATTTGGTCTGGCTGAGATGGAGGTAATTTTCCCCCTAGATCCCTCACAGTGCTGTGCTTTGGTAGCTGGAA
>NW_009964572.1:0-765 GCF_000747805.2 Chaetura pelagica | reverse complement strand
CTCTCTTTTCTCAAGTGTGCCTGTACCTTTGTGCATTCCTCTTTGCACAAAGACTGTTCATAATAATTTTGCAAGGTAATTGTGTTCTTTACAATGCTTGTCTCTCTGTGAAAGGGTTTTCTGTAAGCTTTAGAAGGAGAAAAATTATTTCAAGTGGTTCTGTAGAGGTTAATATTTTGAAAAGTGTGGCTGAATTGTTGGCATTCAGGAAAATTGGATACCCCTGCCCTCATGCAGACAGGCAAACACCTATTCCTGGTAAATGGACAGAATTTGGGAGCCTCTGGAGTTAGAGAAAAGATAGAGGGAACATCCTGATGAGGTAAAAGGAGGAGTAATTTAATTGTCTAACTCCTTCTGTGCGCGAGAATATCAGACAGATGGGGAGGATAAAACAAGGAGCTCAATAATTAATTTTCATGTTCCTCACTAGTGGGACCTCTTTAATCCCTGTTCCTGTGATTATAGAGAAAGGTTGGATTCTGAAGTTTCACTCATTAGCTACATGTTGTATGAAAATACCTGTATTTTCAAAAGGAATAGTGACAAGAATGAAAAATTTCCACTATTAAAAATATCTTGGTGTCAGGGACTTTTGTGAAAGAACAAAAACTCTCTGATTCCCTCAGATAAATAATGAAACAGATGGTTGTTGGGAGGTGAAAGGTCAAACCTTCCCTGTTGACTAAAACACAAGGTTGACTTAAAAGATTTTCTGAAGTTATTCAAGAGGCAGAGCATCAGCCTGTGTCTCCTGCCTCTCAA
>NW_009964571.1:0-765 GCF_000747805.2 Chaetura pelagica | reverse complement strand
CTGTTCATTCTTATTTTCCTTATGCAAAAAAGAGAAGCAGGGAAAGTAAAATTCAAAAACACCTGAGAATTAGAACAGAGGAATTCAAGGAAATAGAGTTTAAATCCATAATGACTATGTTCCAAAGCAGTATAGAAGACACGATTATTGAAGCTGAACCATAGCAATAAATAATACAGAGACAAGTTTAACCACAGCAACATCATTGCCACAGAACTTGAAGCCCTCTTATCATAATACAACCACTAGAATAAAGAAGACAGTCTTCACTGCAGGCTGCTGACGATATAAATATATATTCTGTTAATCATAGGCATATGGGTAGGAAACTAGAGGTATCGGGTCTTTGGCTGGGCACAGCCAGATTGGTTTCCAGATCCTCTGATGTTAACAAGCCAAGAGGCTTCTACTAAGTGTACACCACAGTGTTTCCATTCCTCAGCACCCATCATTCACTGCATAGTCTTTAAAAGGTCATTATATTGTTCAGTCTTTCTGGGAGCTGGTGGGAGACAGGGATGATATACCCAGTGTTACATAACCTCACCCAGGTGTCTATAACGTTATTTTTTGAGACAAATTCCATCATCTGACTCAATTCTTTCTAGGGTGTCATGTTGCTATATGGCTTGACCAGGATGGGTTTGGGCAGTTGCATGAATTACAGGGCATGTTTTCAACCACCTGCTTGTTGCCTCCACCATTGTAAACATAAAGTGATTGTCATTGCAGGTCATGGCAGTCATCAAATATAACTGATCTGCC
>NW_009964570.1:0-765 GCF_000747805.2 Chaetura pelagica | reverse complement strand
TAAGGTCTTCCTGAAGCCTTCTTTTCTCAAGTTGAAAGCCCCAATTCTCTCAGGCATTCTCCATAGGAGAGGTGTTCCATCCCTCTGATCATCTTCATGGCCCTCTGATGGAGTCTCACAAGAGCAGAATTGAGGGAGATAATCAGCTCCCTTGACCTACTTGCCACTCATTGCTAGTTTCCACTTGAACGTTAAACCATTGACTGTAATTCTTGGGATGTGACCATCCAGCCCATTCCTTATCCATCCAACACTCCATTTAGTTCACCCATTCAAGTCGTAATGTTCTAATTTGGATACAGAAATACTGTGGGAGATGATGTCAAAGGCCTTGCTAAAGTCGAGGTAAAAAAATACTGCATTCCCCTAATCCACAAATCTAATTATTTAATCTTTATAGAAGGAAGTTTGGCTGGTTTGGCATTATTTACCCTTGCTTAAATGTATTCTGACTGTTTCCAGCCAATTTATCCTTCACAAGCCCAGAAATATGTCCTGAAAGGACCAGCTCTGTGATTCTCTCAGGGGTGAAAGTCAGGCTGACCAGCCTGCAGATCCCTAGTTTGACATTTTGGTGCTCTTTAAAAATAGGTGCAACTTTCCTAGTTGTGTAGTTTTTCTAGTCTAATCAAGGTCTTCCTCAAACTCCATGATCTTTTAAAGGTAACAGCACTCAGAGTGACATCAGCCATCTTCTCACAGCACCCTTAAATACATCTAATCAAGTGCCATGGACTGGTGTGGATCAAGTTTTCTCAAGTAATC
>NW_009964569.1:0-764 GCF_000747805.2 Chaetura pelagica | reverse complement strand
ACACACACACTCCCCGCTTTATAACCAGTGTTTATTAATTCCTTTTTATGTAGGTTTGCATCAACCTACATCTGTGCATTTCTCATTAAGGCAGACCAGCTGAAACAGGTGCAGGCTGGTGAGAGAGGTTTTCTGTTCAAACCCCTCCCCAGCTTTTCATCCAATGGCAAGCTTTTATCAACCTGTAATAAAGCTTCTGACCTGCAGAGAAAGATCCATAACTTCAGTCTGTACACTCCTAGGGCCTGCACACCTTCATGGTGGAATTTCAAGATATTTTGCCAAAAGGAATTTCCTAAAAAGGAAGCTGGGAGGGGTTGTTTTCTTGAAAAGCTAATGAGAAACTGGTACAAGAGAGAGACCAGAGTTAAATTGTCCTTCATCTCCCCAAAAATAAACACAGGAAGAACTTTTGTTCCCAGAGGAATCATACAATGTGCTGAATAGTCTCTTTGATCCAAGCACACTAAGCTAGACAGCAGCTGGGGAAATATGCCTTTTCATTTCCTTAGAGATGAACCCTGATACTAGAAAGTCCAGTTTAGGAGCAGAAGGACTAGATTACCCTTTGACAGGGTCTGAACAAAAATCATGCTTTTGGTTAGATGTTAAGATGATGCATACTGCATATGTTCAGCAATTAAAATGAAGTGTTTCTGACATCTGATTTACAGAGTGCAAGTTTACCCAGATAATTTTGACAGATTAAGGCCACGTGTCCTCAATGTAAGAAAGGAAAATGTATTGGACTACATGAAACACTG
>NW_009964568.1:0-764 GCF_000747805.2 Chaetura pelagica | reverse complement strand
GTGCTCAACCACCCTCTGGGTGAAAAAACATGTCCTGATGTCTAACCTAAATCCCACCTGATTTGGGGGGAAAATTTAATTGGAAATACTGAATCAGAAAGACTTCTATCCTTTCCAATGTAAGTACAAGGAACTCTGGGAATGATTAAATATTAGTACAATTATATATCAATGAGTAGAAAGGTGCAAGACCAGTCGATTTTGTAGTGCAAAACCAAACCAACAGTTGTATCTAGAGAAAGTACAGACTGATGTCACATAAGAATGCAAAATTACCTGAGAAAATTTTAAAAAATATTATTTTTTGAATACCAGGTAGGTTGTTCTATACATATGTTCACTATGACTCCTATGAAGGTACAACTCCTGTCTGCAAAGCAGAAAATTAGTAATGTTTTCAAGCACTTCTGTGACACAGAGGAGAATTCTATACCACACTATCAATTTACTTTTGTAATTAGAACTTTAAAATCTTTACACTCTACTTCATCCCCACTTAGTATACATGCTTCCACACATTCAGCAGCTTAATACAATCTCATTAAGGTTTGAAATAATTCCATTCATCAAAGACCATTCTTTCTATGAAGGTATTTTTGCTACGTGACAATTACACTCAGCAATTTGCCCATCACAGAAGCATGTATATTACACATGTCAACTAGAATGGAGGGCATATATACACGTGACACTCTTCCATCTGTGGTCATTGTACAGTATCCAAATGTCTTTCCCACATAATACACTAAGCTTATAAATGTTCT
>NW_009964567.1:0-764 GCF_000747805.2 Chaetura pelagica | reverse complement strand
TAGGTTTACATAAAGCTCTAGCAGCTGAGCCTAAGGTGATTCAAGAGAACAGCATGTATTCTCTGTCTGCACTATACAGCCAATGACTTTGCTGTGGCCAGAAATAGCAAACATTTAAAGAATTATACTAGAAGACTAATGAAACCCAAGCCACAAGCAGTTGAAAGACTGTCTTGTCTTTCTCCCACAGGAAAGACACAACAAGTCTCATAAACTCATTGGATTTTATGTTATAAAGATACACTAAAGAAAACATTCTTTAAAAAGGACTTTTAATTTTACATTGTTATTGAGTAAGGAAGGGCCATTGAACTACCTGATCAAGTCCCAGTAAAAACTCCTCATTTCTTAACATTCTAAAGTCAATATCTGGAGTGATATTTGTGTGAAATATCAAAGATCCACTTCAGTTGTTCAACACTAGTATTGCAATTGCACTCATCCATTATAAAGGAAAGGTATTCCATAGTTTCTTCAGTCCTTTTTATCCATGACTGCAAAGCAGCATCCTCACTGTCAATACAACTTCTTGAAGGTGCCAGGATATTGTTTCATTGGCTTTCTCTGGGGACTTGTCCATAAGACAGTGAACAATCAAATGCATACACACTCAGTATTACTAACATATTTTGGTGTCTTTTCTGAGACACCAAGATTATCTTAATGTCACTGTGATTAGCTTAAAAAAAATAACATTTCCAGAATTGTTAATCATGAAGATGTATGTTGAATAGATTCCAGATTAAATATCATTCAATCAATAG
>NW_009964566.1:0-764 GCF_000747805.2 Chaetura pelagica | reverse complement strand
CTGATGTTTCTGGCATTATCTTGAACCTTGCAAACCAGTATATCTGATATATTGCTGCAATAAAACAAGTAAGAAGCCCCACTATGATGGTAAGAGGGAAAAATGCAAAGTCACTTTGGATTATGTACTAGAACAGAATTTCTTATTTCAGCCTGCAGCCAACTCTGAACCAAGAGCAGGGACATGGACTTGACTACCTAACTAAATCTGTCCAGTTACCGGAACTGTGGCACGTATATGATAAAGAGTTCAATTCCTCCCTGACCCATCAAGCTCTAAATGACCTGACTGGGGAAGGGGAGAGCCCTTCTACCTTGATAAAACCCCATTAAGATGAATAAAGCTCTGGACAGACAGAGCTATCCATCAAGGTTTTTACCACTGTAAGATCAGAGACTGTTTTGGGGGAAAAAGAAGACAATGAAAGAAGACAAAAATTATAATCAATTTTGGCTTTAGTCACTGCAAAATAAAACACAGTTTGGTCTCTTTGGTTTAGATGTACTTTTAAAATACACCCCTTCTTTGATGACCACAAAAACTGGTCCTGAGACAGAGAAAATTCAACTCCTGAAATCAAGGCAGTGAAGCAAACAGCAGCCAGTTGTCCTTGTAGCTATTCTAAACGTGTAATTTAAATGCTTACCAAGTAATTTCCCAATGCAGTGCAACACATGTAGTCTGATTCCACTTTTCCTTTCTTGGTTTTAAGCAGAATAATGTAGTAGATTCTACAATGATACAGTGTAAAGAAAGAAAAAAAA
>NW_009964565.1:0-764 GCF_000747805.2 Chaetura pelagica | reverse complement strand
GTTCCTTTTTATGGCAAGATCATGACCCTTGAATTGTGAATGCATGTAAACACAGCTATTCAGCATTTTTAGCATGATTTGTGTCACCAGCCTGATGCCACCTCACCCTTCACACATGCTCTGCCAGAACACCAGGGTCAGCATCTGGGGGATGCTCATAGGTGGAGATGTCTGACTGCCTGACATTCAAATGTGCTGGGATTTTGCATGTGTGTGCATCATCTGGCTGTTGAATAAACCTTCCCAAGAAGTTGGTGGCATTTTAGCCGTATGATGAGAACCTGAAGGCTCAGAGATTGGAGGACCACGTACTTGCAATCCAAACATGGACCATTTTGATCATCCATGTAGGTCATGCAGCATGTTCCTCCTACCCAAGCAGCACAAGGGTCATTCACAACCCAGTTAAATCTTCCTTTTTAAAGAGGCCTTGATGCTGTTTTTAATTTGACACGTGGAGTAACTGCTGCTCATGCTTGAGAGAATAAATGATGGGATATGCTTGAACAAGAGGGATCTGGAAGTGCAATTGCCAGGGGAGCGTGCAAATGTTAGCTTTGCACAGGAAATTCGCACAAAACTGCGTGTTGACACCAAGAGGCCAGTTGTAGGACAAAGCAGGCGCGGATGTTTAAAGAGAATTCCAGTTGCTATCCTATAGCAAATAGTCTTCAAAGAGCCCCTGGAGCTCTCAGCTTCTCAGCATGGAAAGAGGAGCTTGTACAAGATGAAACGCAAATAAATAGTTTACCACAGAAAAGATA
>NW_009964564.1:0-764 GCF_000747805.2 Chaetura pelagica | reverse complement strand
AACACCCAGCAGAAAGGACCCAAGTGTCAAGACTGAGAAGAACTTTAGTGCTTGGGCACCTGCACTGATTTGGGCTCAATATTCCATGCAAAAGCAGTGTCAGTTAAAAATGAAATAGGTCATACCTTAGACCCTGGATTTCTTCATACTATCCTGCTTTCTACACATCTGTGCACACAGCCCAGTATTTTATGACAATGGTTAATTGTTGGAATTTTATGGGCCATGCTATGTTTTGTTGGCTCAAGGTTTAATCCCACACAGAGATCTTGTTAAAACAGAATTACAGTAAAGTGCATCCCATTATGCTCATAGGAAGCTGTACATCCATCACACAGAGATTAACAGCTTGCCAGGATGATGACAGAGCTGTTTGTAACTCCACTTATGTGGCCTACCAGCACCCAGACCTTAGGGTACCAACTCATCCCCTCTCCAGATGGGATTTTTGGATCTTTGAACCATACATGAAGGTGGGCATTCACCTCACAGCAGCTCACCAGAAAAATGGTGTCCAGCAAGAGAGAATGTGGACACCAAGTTCAGCCAAGAGGCTGAGCTGTGATGACCACAACAGGCACACAAAGACTCACAGGTATCACAGAGCAGCTGTTTGTCTTGTTTCCAAGTCACCCTAGAGGTTTTTCCTGCTGGAGATGGAGCAAATGCATTTTATGCAGCCAGTTAATCTGACACAAGGGAGGAAATCAACACAGGCAGAACTGGAGAGCCCTCTTTGCAGAAGATGGCCCATGCTCAGTCCC
>NW_009964563.1:0-764 GCF_000747805.2 Chaetura pelagica | reverse complement strand
TTTTTTTTTTTCCCTCTAAATGGTACCACCAAGAAGTAAAAGCACCATCCATGTTTCAGATGCATGCAAAAGAAACTGTAGAGGGAAAGTGGCAGATAAATTTAACCAGCATTAAAGCTATATATAATTTAAATATGTATAAAATTATTTGGTATATCGATTAGAAAATGGGCTGTTGACCATTTAAAGGCAACAATCAATTTCATAGTTCACAGTTCAGGTCAAGTTTTGTTCTAATGATCTAAAAAAGCAAATAGCATTAGGAGATAATGAACTCCACAGGATTACAGATGTGATCTATAGCTCTGTTGTGGCACAAGACCGAGCAAATGAGAGAGGGCATCATCTGAAGTGCCCTGGCCTCCACAGACTAAAACCAGGTTTTTACATCTTGGCAAGGTGTCAATTTATGATGTAATCAAAGGCAGCTGATGGAATCACTTTGCTCCTAAAGCACCACATGGTTAGGCTCAATGTCATCAATGAGCAAAGAGGGGTAGATCCCCATTAATGTGGTCTACAAAGTTGTCTTCCCAGTTCTGGTAAGTGAATGTCAAGCATCCCCACCCTGTTAATCAAAGGGAGCTGATAGCTCTCCCTGCTCCCACTGAGAGCTTGGGTTACATGAGGAAAACACTGCAGGGCTACCATGGAGTTGTGTTCTGGGGCACAGTTACGCAGCAGAGACAAGGTTTCCCTGCAATTGAGTAAGGAAAGGAAGAAAAAGAAATCCATTCATACAGAGAGGGGGATGAATTTGTACC
>NW_009964562.1:0-764 GCF_000747805.2 Chaetura pelagica | reverse complement strand
TATATATATATATCCCTTGACACATTACTGTTATTTTCCCAAGATCTGCTGCACTCTGAAAGCAACCTGATTAGAAGCTTTCACCCACATAAGCATGAAATACAAGAACTGAGAATCAGGGCCACTGAAAACAACGTATATTGCATATATTTTAGAGGAGAGTCATATACAATCATTGGACAATGGTTCTTTAAGGCACAAAAAAGGAACTTGTTATTTAATTCCCTCTCTTTGAAAAATAACCCATCCCCTTGGTTAAGTTCTGCAGCAATTCAAACAGTCGTAAACAAAAGCTCCAGGAGTAGGACTATATGTAGGACTATAGTTAAGTTTCACTGATCATATCATTCAACTGCACATACACACAACCAGCTACCTACTGCTCTGAAGAGCCTCTACAGGGCTTGTACAGAGGCTCTGGAAATAAATTAATATGGATGGGAACAATGGATCTCTCATGTTTTATCACTTACCTTGACTTCAGAGAGAGAACTGTTCCAGTTTTCAATCACTTGTTTTTTCCTTTCAATGTAGTCAGCAATAGATTCCATTTTCTTGAAGTGAGCCTCATGCAACTTTTTAAAGTCTAAGAAGTTCCAAAAATAAGAGGAGCTTATCGGATATGTGACTAAGTTTACTACTTAACAGAAGAATCTTGCAGCACCTATCCTTATGGCCTCAAAGAAAATAGAATATATCCCTCTAAGTAAGACTATTGTATATACACATCATTGAATGGTTTGGGTTGGAAGGTACCTTTAAAG
>NW_009964561.1:0-764 GCF_000747805.2 Chaetura pelagica | reverse complement strand
TTTTTTTTGGTGGGCAGCTTTTTATTTCCGTGCCACTGAAATCCATGTTCCACCCCAGCTGATTTGCAATTGTCCCCATATCACCTAGCCCTGAGACAGCAGCTGCAGCACCAGCACAAGTTTCATAGCTGTGACTACATTTCAGCAGGGGATAAAAAGGAAGTAAAACTGAGCAGTGGTGGCTCAGGACACAGTGTCACGAGGCAGAGGGAGAATGTGCAAGAGTAAAAAGGAAGCTCCTTGCCTGTTTCCATCAGTTCCTGCTCTGCTGCACTCATCAACCCCAGGGAAGGGGAAAGGCAGAGAAGCAGATACTCCTCTGCCAGGCCAGTCAGCAGAACTGGTCTTTTAAACTGGACTTTTTTTAAAAGTCCAACAAATGCAGCAGAATGGGAAAAAATGTTGTATTTGGGAGTGTGGAAGGACGAGGAAAAGGGAATGAGTCCTCTCTCTGTTGGGAGCAGCTCATGGTCCCGAGCTGTGGGTGGAATCCAGACACCTCTTACCTGGCTCAGAGCTGCTGCACGATGGGACTCTAAAGCAGCAGACATGATTTCTTTTTAGGCTTCTTCTTTTCCACTGGTGTTTTTCTATTTATCTGTCTGACCAGGTCATAAAAGATCTGAAAATGAAAAACACAAAATGAAAAATCAAAGTGATAAAGCACTATGCAAGTGTCAAAACCAAGGCAGGTTGGCAGGCTGATTCTCCCTCCTGCTGGCTGCAGTTCTATAAAGTCAATTAACCAGTCTGCATTTACTAAA
>NW_009964560.1:0-764 GCF_000747805.2 Chaetura pelagica | reverse complement strand
TGGAACTGGATGATCTTTAACGTCCCTTCTGATCCAAACCAATCTGTGATTCTATGTCTTTCAATGTATATCTGTGACTCCTGTAATAGTGATAGGTTAACCTTACCAACTGGAGCATTTTTGAGCCATTCACGATTCAGGTTTAGTCAAAATTCATAACACTGTAATGTGGTCATTGCTAGTTTAAGTAGATTTCTTTCAGCCATATTCCCAAGGTGGTTAGCTGAAACACTAGTATTTTTCCATAAGGTAGACGAAAGATCACCTAAAGTGGTATAAACCAACCACAAAAAAAACCAGCAACAACAACAACAAACACATGAAATATAAAATCATGGTGGCAAAGCAAAAGGCAGCAGCAGAGGAAGCAGCAGTTAACATTTGGCTCACCGAGTCTCTCTGCTTAGTGAGGTCTAAATGGCAGAGATCGCCTGTAATAGCACCCGTGTGTGATGTACATTAGTATTGCTGAGTAGTTTAGCTAACGTGCCATTTCACAGAAAGCTAGCAAAGATCTCTCTTAGCAACCAAGGGTGCAGTTTCACATTACACCTAATACAGTGTGACTGTGGGCTGCTAAGAATATGAGCAATCCCCATCCATTTCCCACAGCTGTAACTTCCCACACTCTTCCTTCCTCTCAGTCTAGCGATTGTGTGGCCGAAGGGCAAAATGGTTCAGCTTTCTCAGCTGAGGGAAAACAAATATTTGTCTTTCTTTCTCTTTTTTATGCTTTTTTTTCTTTCTTTCTTTTTTTTCCTTTT
>NW_009964559.1:0-763 GCF_000747805.2 Chaetura pelagica | reverse complement strand
TTCCAACCTGAACCATTCTATGATTCTGTGAATAACTTCAAGGCGTCAAGGTAGGCTTTTTAAGTGCAGTTGTAGTTTTTGTCCTCACAGTTCTAAAGTATTTCTGCCTTTGAGATCATAAAGAATTATTTTCATTGTAAGTACTTAAATAACCACTAATGTTTTCAGCTGAAACAGGGTTAAACATAAAGAATACTCATCTTACACTGTAACAAAAAGCTGTTAAATGAGGTTGACTGGTTTTGGTGTAAGATTATCATAGACCTTATGTGAGATGATTTAAGAGCTTACTTTTGCAAAAAGCAGGAAATTGTACGGCTGAATGCTGCACTTGACATTTAATTTTTTTGTTTCTTATCACATAGCACTCCCAGTAGAAGGATAGGCTAGTCTAAAAATAAATGCACAAATAAATAAGTAAAGACCACTGAGAGAACCTTTCTAAGATCTCCTAAAGCAGAAGAAAATGCATGCTAGAGTACACCCTAGAGGGGAAATTAGGTGGTGAGGAAAAAAGATGAAGCCTTGCCTTTTTCTGAAGGAAATGGGATGTTACATTGGCTCTTCTGGTCAGAGAATTCCAGCTGTAAGGAGACATGCAATAAATTCCATATGTGGCCTATGTTTAGGATGATGGTTAAAGAAGTGAAGAAAGTGTGCTTGATAAAGATGAGTTCAAAACATGTTTTTATTGTTACAGCTGTGCTGTTAACTCTCAGATGCACTGAGTCAGTATAGAGGTTAACACTGTGTGTGTGTGTGT
>NW_009964558.1:0-763 GCF_000747805.2 Chaetura pelagica | reverse complement strand
GGTATGAAAAGCAATCCCAAGCTGGCTGTCAAGCCTAATTCGCTGCAGTCAAGAATAACTTCACTGAGGTGGAGAGAATGCAGCAGTCACTGCCTCTTGTCCTCTGTGTCACACAGGTGAGCCTGGCCAGACCATGAGTGTATGCCTGAATGACATCCATGAGAGAACAAAATCTCCCAGGCAGGTTTCAGTATGCTGAATTAAATTACTGGTTCTTAAACAAGAACCATTTTATCTCCCTCACTCCTCCCATGTTCTCCCTGGCTTGCAAACCTTTGAGATTCCAGTCAGAAAGTACAGAAAACCTGAATGAGCCTTCACAGGGAAAAGCAGCCCTATTCATAGAGCACATAAAGCACTGAGAGGCCCTTCTGCAAGTGCATCTATGGTTTTGTCAAAAAGAAACAGCATAAAAACATCAGTGAATTAATTCACTACAATTATACAGTATTGGAACTGGTGCATGCCACTGACGTTGCCTCATCTGGAAACAAGTGTGCCTGGAAGAACCAAGGGAGCAGGGCAGAAAGGACAGTGTTTCTGCAGTCAGGCCGTAGGTGGATGAGGTACAGTGCATCTTGGACCTACACATATCTTTGGAGTGTCTGCAGAGAATCACTGATCCTGAAAGGTTTTATTTTTTTCTGCCTTTTGGAAACCTAGAAATAGGTTGGAAAGATTACAGGTCTCTGGATGGTTACACACCAAAAATCAGTTGTCCCCAGCAGCTGACCAAAAAAGCTGGGATTTACAGCAAAGGACA
>NW_009964557.1:0-763 GCF_000747805.2 Chaetura pelagica | reverse complement strand
TTGTGTTATTCCTTTGGGCTAGTGAAAGGTATTTTTTCCTTGCACAGTACCATCTAGAATTTGGGCCTAATTAGGATGCATGGATAAAAATTGGAAAAATGATAATTTTTTTCTAGATGTCAGCCCATTTTTAAAGTCTCATTTACTTTTTTAGAAGCAGTATGCAGTCAAAATCAGAGCTGGTCAAAAGTTTTCCCACTAATGCTGTTCCTGTTGGAAATCACAATCTGATGGAATTTGAAGCATTTCTATGTGAATTATCCTTAGGCTTTTTGTCAAAAAGATGGCAGTCAAAGCCTGCATAGTTTTCTTTCAGCCAGTTCAAGTGGACTCTGTACCTCACTGGAGCAATGAGCACTTTCAGACATGTCAAGTTTTCTTAGAGTTTGAAATGGTGGTTTCGGCGTATTTTTACTCAAAACTGCATCTGATTAGCAGCATGTACATGAACAAACTGTGCTGAATGCTGTGCTAAGGTCTGCCCCATTACCATTTTGTAAGAAATAAAAGCATTTATTGAGTGAGTTAACCATGTCCTGCAGCGTAGGACCTTTCTTGTAGAGTTTTTAAACTGCTGGTCAGGTTGTTCTAGTGGGAACTGGGTGAAACTAAGCACATCTGTTGAAACTAGTGTTGTAGCTTTCTGATGAGAAGAGTAAAGGATACAAAAAAACATGTAAAGTGATTCTAAGTAATATTTTCTTTCCTTTAGCTGTCTCCGTAATGAGATACAGTGCATCATCATTTGGATTTGCTGTAAGTA
>NW_009964556.1:0-763 GCF_000747805.2 Chaetura pelagica | reverse complement strand
TTTTTTACCTTTAAATATTACCAAGTACTTGTGCTGTCTGATATATGCAAAGAATGTAGCATTAAAATGCAACGTGCTACGTGTATGCTGGCAATGACAATCACTGCTGGCGACATTCTGCTTGGAAGGGACATACTTCTTTAAATAGTCAGTGTCCCCTTTGACTTTCGCTTAATGTGGCTCCATTTGCAACATAACCTCTTTTTTTCTCCAGAGTTTTGTAAACTTGGAGGGAATAATCTAAAAGTTAAGTGTTTATGTTAATTCTATGCTGGCTCCTCTGCTGATGCTAAGATGTGGGTGGGGAGAGGAGAGAAATCATGTATTCACTGCACCCACTCCTCTGGGTGCGGATCCCAGACCTGCAGAATGTATATTCTCTAAATATCTCTGCACAGAGATTAAAGCCAGTGCATCATTTTCTGGCATATGTCTTGCAATTTCATGTATAACTTATCCTATGCATACTGCAAAACACACTGCAGTGAAATCTTTTCATTCAAATGCCAAACACGCTCCATCAGCAGGGAAAAGTTTTGCGTTTGTTTTTTCTTAATAAGTCCAGGAAGGAGTTGCCATTTACATTTGAAGAAAGAGGGGGAAGGCCCTATCCTCTGATGTGGTTATCAACCAGAGACAATTACTCAAGTTTGTGGAAATGATGGGGCATAACTCCCTGGCCAGAAATGCGAAAAAAATATTTGCGATAGGGAAAGGAGAGGAAGGAGATAGGAGAGATGTATTGACAGCATTCACACAAAAA
>NW_009964555.1:0-764 GCF_000747805.2 Chaetura pelagica | reverse complement strand
AAAAAAAAAGAAAGGAAAATAAAGTTGTATAATGTAGGCTTTTTAAGCAGATTTTATTCTGTCTAAATTCAAATTCACTGCATTTACTAGAAAACAGTCTTTAACTGCATAAACTTTGAAGTATTAATTGGTCCTTCAGTGATCACTTTTTTACTTTTTTAGTGCAGAAAAACACATACAAACCCAAACCTGCTTCTGATTAAGTCAGTGAAAGCAGGACTCTGATAAACATTTAGTTTGACAAAATGAATTCAAGATGTTGGAAATATTTCATCCATTTTTTAAAGCATTTTTCCTGAATCCTCCATTCACTGAAACTGTAAGATCGTAGTAGGTCTATTACATCTTCCCATGATTTTTTTAGGCTAAAGGTAAGCTAAATGTGTCCAGAAAGATGAATTGAATTACATCTGTTACACAGACGGTAACATGTGCACTTGAATAAATAAATTACATAGGGATATATTAAAATAATCCCCTTCCTTGTTCACACAGGTTAGAGCACCCAGGATAAGTATAACGTGTACACATGGTTTTGTGAAACTTTTTTTTGGTTTGGATATCCTTTTGTATCCTTAATAAACTACCAGTAAGTGCAAGATGTCTTTTACGTACGCACAGAAAATGTCTATTTCAAAATGCACTGCCTTTAAAATAGTATAATTAATTAACTCGTGGTGTCTGTGGACTGGGATGCCATTTGCTGCAAAAAAACCCCAACAAATAAAAAACCAAAAAACCCCAACCAACCAAACAAACAAAAA
>NW_009964554.1:0-763 GCF_000747805.2 Chaetura pelagica | reverse complement strand
AAAAATAGTAACAGTAGATCACTAAATCAAAATAAAATTGTCCCTATTACTAGAGATATAAAAGTCCATCCAATCATATAGTATACGTCTATTCATTTTTAAATATCTTAGGAATGAAATAGCTAGGTTTTTAACAAAAATATGCAATTTCTGATAAATTTCTAGACTTAAAAAGCAGCAAATGTCAAGTTAATGCATTAGTCACAGACTGTTGTGCACACAGCATGTTTCCACACAGCGACAGCTTCTGAGTATCCTGAAGGAATTTTCTTCTGTCTCCAGCTGATAATGAAACACACTACTCACAAGGCATTAATCTGTCTCACAGAACAGCACAAAACCTTGCCTATGACATCAGCAAAATAACAAGTACTCAGCTTGAGATGTTTGCCAAGATTAGTTGTGTAGAGTATTACACCTGTTACAGTATAAGACACCAGCACACGTTTTGTATTGTAGTGTGAAGACTTACATCTAGTTAGTGTCAATGGAAGACATAAAGCCTCAGTACCTCATCAAGTGCAGATCCAAAAGGAAACTAAGTGTAGCAAGCTCTCTGACTCAGCTTCTTGCTCCCCATCAGATATTAAACACCCATAACTCAATCAGGTTCACTCTGTCCTAAGAAGAATCATAGAATCATAAAATGGTTTGTGTTGAAAGAGATCTTAAACATCATCTAGCTCCAACATCCTTGGCACGGGTAGGGACACCTTCCACTCCACCAGGTTGCTCAAAACTCCATCCAGCCTGGCCTTGAACA
>NW_009964553.1:0-763 GCF_000747805.2 Chaetura pelagica | reverse complement strand
CCCCTATCACTGCAGCTAGACTGGCAACAAGAATTTTTCCCTCATGGTATGCTCAGATCAAGTGGCGAGAATCTCCCTAGACCATGAAGTGCAACTTTGAGTCAGGCTCAAAATCAGAAAAAGAGTGACAGACACCACTGGCAAAGGCAGAAGAGAGGTCCTGAGTCTCAGAGCCAACATTGGGGTGTATTCTGAAGGCAATAGGGTGTGGGCTGGTACTGAAGAAAAAGAAGATAATGGTGATGAGATGTCACAACAATCAATACTGAAGTTGGTGATACCAGTACACAAGACAGAGGTGCAGAGCAGGAGAGCCAGCTGAAGGAAGAATGCACTGATCCACAGGGAACAGCTGGTCTCCTGGTGAAGTGTAAGATCACCAGGAGAAGATTAAGCAATACTCATGCCAAACTGCAGACTTTACAGGCACATCAGCAGGCTTAATGACACTGATAGACTTAATGGCATCAGTAAATTATGTCACTTTCTGGATGCAATGGAGAAGCAAAGAATCTAGGTTCTCCACAAAGCACATCCTTCTGAGGTAACAGATCTGAGACACAGCAATTCCCAAAGTCAGTTTTTGGGCTCAAGGAGCAATTCCTGGGCCTCAAAACAAAATGGTCAACTTGGACATTCTTGAGCACAACTTAAGGAAAGAAGGTACCTTTCCCTCAACACAGTTAGGGGGGCAGATTTTTGTCAGCCTTGTAAAGGAAGTCAGACAAAGGCAGGAGGATCCCTGAGTAGGGTGAAACAAAGA
>NW_009964552.1:0-763 GCF_000747805.2 Chaetura pelagica | reverse complement strand
AGTGCAGATCAAAATCAGTGCAAGGGCAAGTGCAAAGGCTTCTCTGTAATTGTAAGAAGAATCATTTAATGAACCGGTGCAATAACGATCTCAGGTACAGTGAACTGTCTCCAGACCAGCCAAAGGAGGCTGCCTGGGTTCATGTGGCTGCGTGTTGAGCCAAAGCCTCAGGAGCTGTTTTGAACTCCTTCTTGTCACTCCCTGCACAGCTTTCTCATCTTCCCAGGCCTTCCTCCAACATCACACTTCTTCCACCCTTGACTGAGGACGCAGCTCATCATCTCCCTCCATGGCAGGACTTGAGAGGTAACTACACCCATGTAGTTCCCCCTTCAGAAAGATCCTTGGAGCTGCCACCCCTCTTGCCCCTGCACACCACGATCCTGATGGCAGTTTCTACTCCCTCACAGAGCTCAAACCATGGTACTGGTTAGTAGGTTCACAGAGCTGATGAGATCCTCTCGCTCTTGCTGCCATCTGACCCACTGGCCTTTTGGGGACCCAAAGGATGTGTCTGCAGGACACGTGTGGGTCCTTTCATGTAAGAAAACCTCCAGCTTTGTTTTCTTTCTTGCACTGTCTGTGCAAAGAATATGCAGGACAGCTCACAACCTGCTGTAGAGCAAGAGGCACGTCTAATGGACCATGAGCAAGATAATGAATGTTTAACAGCACATTAGTCATTTCATTAGGCCCACACTTTCTAGAGCATGTATAATAGAACGTTGATTTTACAATTAGCCAGAAAAGGACTGTCATTGTG
>NW_009964551.1:0-763 GCF_000747805.2 Chaetura pelagica | reverse complement strand
TTTTTTTTTTTTTTTTAAGAGGCAGACCATATTCTTGGAGCAGGCAGCAGTAGGGTAAGCCATGACGTACCTTTCCTTCAGATAAAAAAGTTCTGAGCAACTGGTAGAAGGAGAAAAAAAGAGAAAGAAAAGTATGAAATGACAAGTCAAAATACCCCTTGTAAGACAAAGGCATAGTTTTGGTCTGCAAGGAGGATTAAAGAGGATATTTAGAAGCAATATGTACTACCAAGAATCTTTTCCAGGGAAGGTCCAACTTCCTGGCCCCAGAAGCCACGTACCAAAAACTTTCACATAGTCAAGAGTCAAAAGACACACAACACACCTTGTGGAGCTGAGGAAAGGGAAATGCTATGAAGTGGTTCACAGGCTGGGTGTGATAAAAAGTGCACATGACTCCTGCCTCTGCTCTTGGGCTAAGTCTGGGCCACAAAGGTAGCTGGCTCTTAAGAAAATGTTGTAAAATGACTCCGCAATTGAGGTTGAACAGGCCTCTAGAGAGTGTGTAGTCCAACCCCCATGCTCAAGTACTGTCAACTAGAGAAGGTTTCCCAGGACCATTTCCATTTGGGTTTTGAGTATTTCCAAGGATGAAGTCACAACATCTCCAGGCAATCTGTGTTTGTGTTCAGCCACCCTCACAGTGAAAAAGTTTCTTGTGTTCAGATGGAATTCCCTGTGCTTCGATTTATGCTCATTGCCTCTTGTCCTGTTACGAGGCACCATTGAAAAGGGTGCACCTTTCTTGAGCAAATTTTTCAAA
>NW_009964550.1:0-763 GCF_000747805.2 Chaetura pelagica | reverse complement strand
TTTAAGAGGTGTCTAAATAAGCACTTCCAGGAAAGGCAAGGAAAAGCTGAACCCACCTTGGGGGAGAAGGAAGGGCCAGCTTGCTTCTCAGTAGCTCTATTTTTGGTTGTTTCCTCTACTCTGTAGCTTACTCATCAGTAACACCAAGTTTGCAAATCTCTTTACTATCACGGCCTCTTTTCTAGAGATTGTTTCATTTTTTATTTGCCCACTGCTTATGTATGAGCAGAAATTGTGTGACAGAAATTAAATTTACTAAAAGAAAAACACATATGAAAGAGTAAATTGATACTAATAGCAGTATTTTCTTTTTTTAAAAAAGGGATTACTGTCTTTCTGCTTATCTGGCAACCTCATAGATAAACCAAAATGTTCTCAGGGATTAAAAAGTGCTAAGAAAATTGTTAACCTTCCCCACTAAGCAGGACACTTCCTATTTGACTTCACGTATTTAACACACAGTGGCAGATCCTTCACAAACCTGAAACTTGAGCAAGATTAACAGAAGTTAGGACTTGATAATGTAATTTCATTTCTCTCAGCTGCACCCAACTACCTGGGTATTTCAGCAATGTAGTCGAGGCCAGAGAGTAGATGTCTAGACAGAGAAAGCTAGTAGTGAGAAAAGATGTTGGAGGGAACTGGCTGGATCACAGGAACCCAATTCCTAACAGCCTAAGTCCAGAACTGGGTACTAGCAGCATTAGTGTCTGAAAAATCTTGTCTTCTAACAAGAGGATGCTAGAGTGGCTGCCCAAATAGG